>NC_064848.1:124672357-124749857 GCF_024139225.1 Suncus etruscus | reverse complement strand
TCTGTGGCTATCTCCAGATAGTGTCAGAATTGGTATGAGTTAATTGAATGATCAGTCTTCTGACTTCTGAAAATTTCTTATAGCTGTAAGAAAACCATTCACATCTTCAAATTATAATCAAGTCTTTAGAAGACCTAAAATCAGTTTGATTTTGTATTTTAGATGTGCTGAATGACAGTACTTTTTAGTCACCTGTACTAAACTATGTTTAAGGCTACTATTATCCTTCACTTGAACTTTAGGCACAAATTCTATCCTTCCAGTGCTGTACATATCAATGTTCTTCATAAATAATCTAGATTGATATTCACAAAGAAATGTTCAGATTCCCTTTCTTCTTGTTTAACATTTTAATTTTCTAAAATTGTCAAAATATAAATCAGCACTTTGCCATATTCAATACTTCCCTTATTTTAGTGTCTGGCCTCAGTTGCTTTTTTCCTCCTCCTAGAACATGACATGTACATCATTATTATGTCAGTATTATTCAACTTCCTTTTTCTTGCTTTCTTGAAGTACTTTGCCCTAAATCTCTTCATGACTGTCTCTTTATATTTCAATTGTTTTGTGAGCGTTACTTTGCCAGTGTAGCCTTCTATATCTCCATAAATTACCCATGACCCATAATTTTCTATATTTAAATTCCCATTGACATATATGATTAATGACAAAATTATTTTATTCTCTCTTTTTTTTTTTTTGCTATATTCAATGGTGATTGGAGGTGACTTTAATCCAAAATTTGAACCTGGCCTCTCATAATTTAAACTTGTCATCCAGCTTTTGTATTAGCAAATACAATTTTAAAACTGGTAAAATTTACATACAATATTAAAAAATTGCTGCCAACATAAATTAATATTTGGTACTTTTTATGATAAAAAAACTCGAGGCAATAAAGATAATGACATAATAATAATAATAATAATAATAATAATAGGTATTCTGCCATTATGAACATAATGATGAAATAAGTGCAAACTACTTTAATGAAAATAGCATTTAATCACAGCATTTCTCTGAGATGGAAAATATCATTACCTATTATAATTTTTAAATGAGAAAAATGATAGAGAAGTTCATTAGCTTATTCAAGTTCATACAGTAATTGAAAGTAGGGTAGATATTTGAATTCTGGCCTGGATGATAACAAGTACATCAGCCTACATATTGCTTTGCCTGATGGCCTCTAGAAGAAAAGAGCTTCATAGAACTATTGAAATTTAGAATTAAAAGGACTCTAGACTGATGCGATCTGCCACATTCTAGTCAGAATTATTGGCTAGTCTTTGGGTTAAGGTTGTTCTGCCTATAATTTCTAACGATTTGCATACCTACCTTCAGACACAGTTGTACATAGTAACTCACCTATTTTATGATCTGTAGATATTTTTTTTCAGTCAGATGTCTATGAATGTCTGAAACATTTAGCAATCTCATAGTTCAAGCCCATTACAGAGAGGAGAACTAAGTAAATATTAACAGCCCCTTGAGCTTTGTTGAAACTTGAAAGACCTGCATAACATCAAGTAAGCTTTTGTCAATCACAATCTAGACCAGATTAGTCTTAAAGTCCAAGGAAGAGACAAAGTTCATTTTGGGGAGGGAGTTTCTGCACCATTTTTCCCAGTTATTGTGTGCAAGTTTAAGGGAAAAGAAAATGATGAAAGAAAAAGAGAAAACCATTGCTATTGTGAAGGTTATAGATACTTCAGAATTAAAACTGGTGAGCAAGTCATTTTGGACTTCTTTCAATGTTTGGAGACAAAACGACATTAAATACTGTATTTAAACTTTTAAACTTATAATCAATAAAATAAGGTATGTAGAATTTGAGCTGTAAAATGGCAATGTAGAGTCTGCTAAATTGACAAGCTTGTTAATTTGTTTTTAGTGTTCTAGATACATTATAGATACTTTCATAGTCTTGTAAAACATGCTGAAATAGTAAACAATAAGGGTGACGCTGGCAATTTGTTGTAGTATTATCTTTTTATTAATTTAGCAGTAAAATAGTTATCTGCATATAAAATGTATGATTCAAAAGTACGTGCACTTTTATTTTGTATTTTGTCTTTCCACTTAAGTTATAAGCCAGCTAGCTGGCTAAGGACAAAAATGTTTTCCATTCCCACCAATGCTTTATTTTTATTCAATCATAATAGAATAAAATAATAATAATAATAATAATAACACAGTGGGGATTCCATATTTAATGTTATTCAAACCTGAAAGCTCTGCTTACCAAATGAAAATGTAGACAGATCAACGTATATGTCCAAAAACTGGAAAAGCTAGTTAACTACGTTTAGATGAAGAAATATCCTAAAGGAAAGAAATAACCTTTTGAATGTCAGATTTTCATGTTTGTTTGCATTGTATACTATGTACTCTCCTACAGTTTGCCTTTTTGAATGTGTGAATTTTATCTTCCTTTTATGTTCACTGTTTTTTATTTTGAATAATCTCATGTTCATTTTTACCATTTTGGATTTATAATAAATGCTATCACAGTAAAGAAAAGTAAAAATGTAAAAATAAATCTCTAGGCTTTTTTAAGTTTTTAAAAATTTATACTAGGATACTATACAGATGGAGATAGATGATAGATAGCTATCATCCACCTATTAAAAAGGGTTTAGAATTTCCTTTTAATATTTATACTGAAAATTATTTGAAAATATAATATGCATATTTGTATCTTTTGTATTTTTGTGCTAAAGTATACTTGTATATAATAAACAATACATATATATACAATACATGTATATTAAATGTTTATATAGTATTGTTATATTCACATGTGCATGTAAGTTATATACACATGTGATAGTGCTGTTTTGAAGAATAAATATAAGAAAAATGTAATAATTCATTACTCCATTTTGAAGTAGTTCATTAGTCCTATAGTGGTTGGTAAAGACAAAAGGACATTTATCATGGAAGAGTATGGAGAGGATTTGGTGATTGGATAATATGTTGGATTTTGCTACAATAAAAGAGTGAGGAACAAGGAGGAAAAGAAACTTTGGAAAAGAATAAAATGAGAAAAATAGGGTTCATTTGACTTTCAACATTTTTGTATATCAAAGCATTTCTTACCATGATAAGTCTTAAGACTAGATCTCTTCTATAATGGAGATAGGTAGTTGAGTTCTCTTCTGCAAAAGATGCTTTCCAGACTTTGCGTCACAAAGACTAGGTTTGAATCCCAAAGAATTCCATTTTTATAGTTGTATGATTCTTATTTCAAAGTGCTAAGATGTAATACAGACTGATGCTTAATGAAATTGTTATAGATGCTTTTGTAAATATTATTTAGCATTATGACATACTTATCTTAATATCTAGCATGTGCATATAATATACTCAACTATGACATAGTATATATGTAATAATAAACTTAATATTTTCTTCTCAAAATCCTTTGGTTATAGATGCATAGATTCCTTGTGACTACATTCTTTACTTCCCTGTCATTCTTCCCACATGGAGTCTGAAGCCTATTGTTTATTTATTTTTATTGGCAATATGGGAATGACCCAAACTGCACCCCATTCAAGAATAGGTTTGGAATTTAAAAAAAAATATTGGAGCCGGAGAGATAGCATGGAGATAAGGTGTTTGCCTTCATGCAGAAGGATGGTTCGAATCCTGGCATCCCTTATGGTCCCCCGTGCCTGCCAGGGGCGATTTTTGAGCATAGAGCCAGGAGTAACCCCTGAGCGCTGCCAGGTTTGACCCCAAAACCAAAAAAAAAAAGAAAATTATTTTGGGGCCAAAATGGTGGCGCAAGCGAAAAAGTATCTGCCTTGTGCCCACTAGCCTACGACTGACCGCGGTTCGATCCGTGTGTCCCATATGGTCCCCCAAGCCAGGAACATTTCTGAGGCCTAGCCAGCATCACCGGGTTTAGCCAAAATAATTTTTTTTAATTTTATTGAAACCATTGTTATTTGTGAAATCCTTTATAGGTGGGTTTCAGGCATACAATGAATCACGGTCAACTGCACCACCAGTGTCATCTTCCCTCCATCAGTATTCCCTAAGTGCATCCCATATCACTACCACTTACCACCCAGCCTTCCAGTATAGCAGGCCCATTTTAAGCTTGTTAAAGTTGGGTTTCTTGATTCCACTGTGGTTGCTTTTGGCTTAGTTAGTTCTGTTCTTTTTTTTAAAAATAGAATAAGATATGATTATTTTTCTTTTCCATGCTCACTATGCCCATACTATTATTTATTCTTTTTTAAATACTAATTTATTTTTTATAATTATTTTTATTTAAACACCGTGGTTACAAATATGATTATAGTTGTATTAATACAGTCATGTAAAGAACACCCCCCTTCACCAGTGCAACATTCCCACCACCAATTTCCCAGATCTCCCTCCTTCCCACCCACCACACCTGTACTCGAGACAGGCTTTCTACTTCCCTCATTCATTCACATTGTTATGATAGTTTTCAGTGTAGTCATCTCTCCAACTGCACTCATCACTCTATGTGATGAGCTTCATGTTATGAGCTGCACCTACCAGCCCTCATCTCTCTTGTCTCTGAAATACTGTTAAAAATGTCTTTCATTTTTCTTAAAGCCCATAGATGAGTGAAACCATTCTGTGTCTTTCTCTCTCCCTCTGACTTACTTCACTCAGCATAATAGATTCCATGTACATCCATGTATAGGAAAATGTCATGACTTCATCTCTCCTGACGGTTGCATAGTATTCCATTGTGTATATGTACCACAGTTTCTTTAGCCACTCATCTGTTGAAGTGGTATCTTGGTTGCCTCCAGAGTCTGGCTATTGTAAATAGCGCTGCAATGAAAATAGGTGTAAGGAATGGATTTTTGTATTGTAGTTTTGTGTTCCTCAGGTATATTCCTAGGAGTGGTATAGCTGGATCATATGGAAGTTCAATTTCCAGTTTGTGAAGGAATCTCCATATTGCTTTCCATAAAGGTTGTACTAGACAGCATTTCCACCAGCAGTGAAAAAGAGTTCCTTTCTCTCCACATCCCCGCCAGCACTGCTTGTTTTCCTTTTTTGTGATGTGTGCCAATCTCAGTGGCGTGAGGTGGTACCTCATAGTAGTTTTGATTTGCATCTCCCTGACAATTAGTGATGTTGAGCATCTTTTGATGTGCCTTTTGGCCATTTGCCTTTCTTCTTTTTCAAAGTGTCTGTTCATTTCTTCTCCCCATTTTTTGATGGGGTTAGTTGTTTTTTTCTTGTATAGTTCTGTCAGTACCTTGTAAATTTTGGATATTAGTCCTTTATCTGATGAGTATTGGGTGAATAATTTCTCCCACTCAGTGGGTGGCCTTTTTATTCTGGGCACTATCTTCTTTGAGATGCAGAAGCTTCTCAGCTTAATATAGTCCCATCTGTTTATCTCTGCTTCCACTTGTTTGGAGAGTGCTGTTTCCTCCTTAAAGATGCCTTTAGTCTCAATATCCTGGAGTGTTTCACCTACATGTTGTTCTATATACCTTATAGTTTCAGATTTGATATCAAGGTCTTTAATCCATTTGGATTTTACCTTTGTACATGATGTGAGCTGGGGGTCTGAGTTCGCTTTTTTGCAAGTGGCTAACCAGTTGTGCCAACACCACTTGTTGAATAAGCTTTCCTTGCTCCATTTAGGATTTCTTGCTCCTTTATCAGAAACTAGGTGGTTATATGTTTGGGGAACATCCTCTGAGTACTCAAGCATATTCCACTGATCTGAGGGTCTGTTTATATTCCAATACCATGCTATTTTTATAACTATTGCTTTGAAATACTACTTAAAATTGGGGAAAGTAATGCCTCCCATATTCCTTTTCCCAAGGTGTTCTTTAGCTATTGGAGGTTGTTTATTGTTCCAAATGAATTTCAGAAGTGTTTGATCCACTTCTTTGAAGAATGTCATGAGTATCTTTAGAGGAATCACGTTAAATCTGTACAATGCTTTTGGAAGTATTGCCATTTTAATGATGTTGATCCTGCCAATCCATGATCAGGGTATGTGTTTCCATTTCCGCGTGTCCTCTCTTATTTCTTGGAGCAGTGTTTTATAGTTTTTATTGTATAGATCCTTCACATCTTAAGTCAGGTTGACTCCAAGATATTTGAGTTTGTGTGGCACTAATGTGAATGGGATTGTTCTCTTAATGTCCATTTCTTCCCTATCATTATTAGTGTATAACAAGACCATTGATTTTAGTGTGTTAATTTTGTAGCCTGCCACTTTGCTATATGAATTTATTATTTCTAGAAGCTTTTTAGTAGAGTCTTTAGGGTTTTCTAAGTAGAGTATCATGTCATGTGCAAACAGTGAGAGCTTGACTTCTTCCTTTCCTCTCTGAACTCCCTTGATAACTTTTTCTTACGTAATCGCTATAGCAAATACTTCCAGTACTATGTTGAATAGGAGTGGTGAGAGAGGACAGCGTTGTCTTGTATCAGAATTTAGAGGGAAGACTTTTACTTTTTCTCCATTGAGGATAATATTTGCCACTGGCTTGTGGTAGATGGCCTTAACAATATTGAAAAAGGTTCCTTTAATTCCTATTTTGCTGAGAGTTTTCATCAAGAATGGGTGTTGAACCTTATCAAATGTTTTTTCTGCATCTATTGATATGACCATGTGATTTTTTTGTTGTTGTTGATGTTGTGTATTACATTGATAGATTTAAGGATGTTAAACCATCCTTGCATTCCTGGGATGAAACCTACTTGATCAAAGTGAATGATCTTCTTGATGAGGCACTGGATCCTGTTCGCCAGGATTTTGTTGAGAATTATTTATATAACTGCACTTTTCACTCTTTGTGGTAAGCTTGATATCATGGGCTAGTACTTCTGGCCCTCATCCCTACTATCTCTGGGTATCATTATAATACTATCTTTTATTTTTCTTAAATCCCACAATTGAGTGAGACGATTCTGTGAAACCTATTGCTTGAAGCCATGGCATTGTATGTGGTGTGAAAACACTTATAACCTAGGTGCATTTTTCAATTATGTTAACTAGTCATTTGCCTGTTTGACTTTTTGGTGCATGCGGCACATCGGGTAGGTGGTCACAGTTTATTCGTAGTGCTGTGCTCAGGAATCAGTCCCAGTCATGCTCGGGAGGGGTGACCATATGGGGTGCTTCGGATCAAACCTTGATTGCACGCAGGCGCGCGCGCGCGCACACACACACACACACACACACACACACACACACACACACACACACGGCAATGTTTTACCTACTGTATAATCTCTCCTGCTCCTGATGAAAGCTGCACATTAGAGTTTAAGCTTAATGACTGAAAGGGAGCTAAATTTATACTTTTGATCTGGGAGAGATCAGAGGAAAGTTTTTTTAAATATGAGTTGGTTCTTCAGGAAATTATTAAAAGAAATGGTAAGATATTTGGGGATGAAACATAATTCAGGCCCTAAATATCTTTTCAGGGGGTGAAAGAGAAAGATTGGGTCACACCCAACTCTGCTTAGTATTCATTCTGTCTCTGTACCCAGGGATTGTTTTTGAAGATCCAAAATAGCTTAAGATGTGAAAATAGAAAAGAAAATTTACACAGATAAACTTATAAAAGCAAAATATGAAAACTGAGTTATTGTTAAAATACATAGGGAATGATAAGACATAAAATATACAGAAGATGTAAAATAGAGAAAAAATGATTAAAAGCAGTTGGAATAGGGATTGAATTGAATCTATAGGTCACTGTAATAATATTCCTATTTTAAAAATATAAGTCTTGTTCCCTCTTCCCACAAAATATTTTCTTTAACTTATTTTAACAATATTTTTTCTTAGTTTCCAGTGTACAGGTCTTTTGCCTCCTTGAGTCAATTTATTCTTAAATATTTAATTTTTTTTGATGTTTCTGTGAGTATGATTACTCTCTTAATTTCTGGTTTATATATCTTACTTTTGTATAAAATGCAATTGACTTTGCATGTTGATTTTGATTTTGTACTTCAATTTTACTGGATTTATATATTAAGTTGAGTGCACATAAGTAAACCTGTTCTCCTACTTATTGTTCATCTGTAAAGTTCACTTTAATCATTATTTTCTAAATTTTATGACTTTTCAAAATTTTTTGGTGGTTGTATAAGTGCTTCAGTTTAAACTTCAAATCATATGTTAAAAAGAGGTGGAGAAATTAAGAGTTGAGTGTCTTATTTGTTCTTGATGGTAATTTTAAAAGGTAAAACATCTTTTCTAAATCTCAATTTGTTCTGTAGTTTTGTCTTTCTTTCACTTAAAATATCACTTATTTAGTCCTTATTCTTTTTTAATCAGTCTTGCCAAAACATATTATTATTAATTTAAAAACTTTATCTATTCATGCTTTTATTTTATTTGTATTTTATTTTCCCGAGTTATTGTTTACAATTTAGATTGAATCTAGTTTATCAAATTTCAAAACCTTATTTATCAGATTCTAATTGAGGTTCTTTTTTTTTAAGTACTCTTTATCAGTACCTTTTATATATTTTTACTTTTTAGAATTTTTTATCGTTTAGTTATTTAAAAGTTTTCAAAAATTTTGGAAATCAAAGACTGTCAAAAATGCTAAACCTTCATTTGTCTAAATACAATCTTTAGATATTTTACAGTATTTCACATATTCCAAATTACTTAAGAAAGATGTGCATTTTCTGTGTGTGTGTGTGTGTGTGTGTGTGTGTGTGTGTGTGTGTGTGTGTGGTTTTTGGGTCACACCCGGCAGTGCTCAGGGGTTATTCCTGGCTCCATGCTCAGAAATTGCTCCTGGCAGGCACGGGGACCATATGGGACACCGGGATTTGAACTGATGACCTTCTGCATGAAAGGCAAACGCTTTACCTCCATGCTATCTCTCCGGCCCCAAGATGTGCATTTTCTAATATATATTTATTGGTATACATTTTGGTTTTTGGCCATATCTGATTTCACTCAGGAGTTATTCTTGGCTTTGTGCTCCTTGGCAGGCTTGGGGGGCCTTATGGAATTCTGGAGATTGAACCCAGGTGTGGCTCATGCAAGACAAACACCCAATCCATTGTGCTATCGCTCTGGTCCCAATTTTAAATATTTTAATATAGAATGATATATTGGACTATTAGGCCAAAAATTATATTCATTATTTAAGTAAATAAGATCACTAATATTTTTGTGCACTTGCTTTTCAAAAATGAGGTCAGAATCATCACTTGTTTATAAATCTATTTACTTATTTAAGTTACTGTTCCAGCAATGCTCAAGGTCTTGCTAGCTCTGCACTCAGGTATTACTCCTGGTTGTGTTCAGGGAACCCTGTGAAATATCAGTGATTGAACCTGTGTTGGACTATACTAGCTCTCCAGTCCTTACTTAGTATATTTATTCATTTTTCTTGTGGTTTACTTTTAAATTTTAAGTTCTTAAGTTTATTTTTAGGTGCATGCATAATTATAATTCTCTGGGAAAGTTGACTTCTTAGTCTATATTGAAGAATTTGAAATTCAGTATTCAAAATTAAAATATCTACATTAGTTCTTATACTTATTATTTGAAGGATGTCTTTCTTATCCTTTAATTTTTGTCCTTTTGTGTCTTATTATATAGGCGTGTCTCATAAATCTAAATACTGTCTAATCAACATTCTAAATAAGTTTGCCTATTTAATTTTCATTATTTTATTTGTTCCTATCACTTAAATCTATTATTTTTTCTTTATCTAAATACTTCTTAGGACTTTTTGTTATTTCTTTCATACTGTCTCTTTTGTTTTTGTTTTTGGGCCACCCCTAGAGGTGCACTGAAGTTATGCTTGACTTTGTGCTCAGAAATCACTCCTGGCAGTCTTGGGGAAGCATAGAGGATGCTTAGAGAATCCAATTCTGGTCTGATGAACCAGGTCAGCTGCGTGCAAGGCAAACACCTTACCGTTGTGCTACGGCTCAGGCCCCAATTTCTTTCATATCTTCTAACTCAAAGCCAAGCAAACTTAAAATATCTGGGATGTAATATTAAGTAATATAGTTGCATATTTTACAGTGGTCTTCGTTCTCTTATATTTTATACCACAACCACTTAACCAAATGTCAGTCACATTTATTACATATTTAAAAAAAACCTTATTTACATAGTACATTAAAAAGGATTTCAATATTAATATTTTTGGGAAAGTCTTTTGAATTTTTTGTTTAAGAATATTTTTCATGTCCTCATATAAGTGATATTTGTGTTATATATGAAGAACGTATGTGTTATATATAAAAATCTTTCAAAATTCTGAATTTTTTCTTCCAATTTTGTATTTAAAAATCTGAGATGGGGCAAGAATGTTAGCACAGCGGTAGGGCGTTTGCCTTGCACAAAACTGACCCAGAAAGGACTCGAGTTCGATTCCCAGCATCCCATATGGTCCCCCGAGCCAGGAACAATTTATGAGCACAGAGCTGGAGTAACCCCTAAGTGCCGCTGGGTGTGGCCTTCCCCCAAAAAACTACACACACACACACACACACACACACACACACACACACACAATCTAAGATGATCCGATCCGATTATACATATCCTCATACTTTATTCAAACGTATGGGCCTTTATTAGCCAGGGTTGCTCCTGGCAGGCTCTGGGGTCCAGATAGGATGCTGGGATCAAACCTGGGTATGTCCCTGAGTGGCGTGCAAGGTAAACACCCTACAGCTAATACAGAATAAAATGAAATAAGTGTTTTATTTTATATTTTATATTAATGCTCAGAAATGTATCTCCATTGTTTCTTAGCATATCCCAATTTTACTTTCTTTCTCCTTGAGAATACTAGTTTCTCTATGTAGTTTTAATAATTTCTTTCACATACCTATTAGGTTTTCTTTTAGATGGACTATTCTTTATTCTTTATCTCTATCACCCTACCGTAATTAGAGTGATTACTCTAACTTGATTTTATAATTCACTATTACCATCTTGCTCAGTACATATCCATCAAACTAATTTTCCATTCTATAGTTTCTTTTCTTCAGTATTATAATTTCATACCTCCTATTTCTGCTTGAAGGTTTTGATCATTTTTATGTTTACCTATTCCTATTTAAAATGATCTCTATTTAAAATAGCTTATTACAAAGCATTCTTTATTTAAATTATATTAACGTTAATTAAAGAATTAGTTTTATGTGATCTTTCATTCTTAGTGTTTTAAAAATGCTTTGATGTTATTTCTGTACTTGTATTTTAATTTTGGAATAGTCATTTCCCTCAAAGGTTTTGATATTTTGACATGTAATTTTATTTTCTTCTGAGAAAATGGGTATTGTAAAAGTCCTTATGACCTTAGTGGTGCAAATCTGAGTGAAATCTAGGAACCACTGCCAAACTACTTTAAAGCAACTACAAAGATCAGGAATTTATGTTTTTTTCTTGGAGGAAGTATTGTTGAATGATATTTTCCTTTATTAAAAAAGTATAATAAATTCATTATTATGGGTTTAAAATGTGTGTTTTTGTAAATGATAGATGTCCTACTGTTAGAACAAGATTCTACCTTACTAAAAAATCATTTTTAACAAGAACACATATTTATTCACAAATTATCTAACTAATGTACTGATCTGCAAAATAAAGTTAAGCTTTAGACTTTATTATTACTTAAGTTATATCCCCTTGACTAAAGGAGATATGTGATATACTTTTGCTTTCTAAGTCCTTTTAGATGCATAGTAATCTTAGGTTTCACTAACATTGTAGGTATCTTTTAATGAATGCCTACATCTTTTAATGGGTGTCTATCTTTTAATGGAGAAAAGTCAGTTTAGATTACATAAAGTGTATTACATACTTTGAAATTGAAACCAAGTGTCTAATGATATTCAAAAAGTGATTAGCCATTTATGTGAAAGAGAGTAATACCTACAGCATAAAATTAAATAGGATATTAATCATTATGCTTTAGGGCATAACTTAGACAATAACCAAAGTAAGGAGAAGCTATAATGTATCTATAGTTAACCAAGATTAAATTCATTATCAGAATTCCAACTCCATTTCTAAGGGAAAACTCATTAGGTCCAGTCTGACCAGGTAATATGGATCTACCAAAATGCTGTAGCTCAGAACCTATTATTTTTATTATTGCAGTGTACGTTTAATATGGTCCCTTTTCCTCTTAAACATTTATGTAATTTTCTACTGCTGCACTGAGATCCATCTGAATTCAAGCTCTTCAGAAAAAAGTGCCCTTTCCCTTATTCCTTCCTTCCCCCACTTTTTTTTGGTGGGGGGTATCATGTGTCCATTATGTCTCATAAAGGCACAGTGGAAATAAATGTATATATGAGATATGTGATGTCTCTGCTCCTAATCAACAGAATAGAACTGAAAACATTTTACTTTTACTATGAGGATAAAATAATTCACTTGATAGGAAATATATACTTTTTAAAGTGGATTATTCCAACACAAACTCTTCCCAATTAGGTTACATTTGTCCCATTGTTTTTCAAATGAAGAAAGTAAAAAGTTTATATTAAGATTATTGATTTTAAAATAAATTTTAAAATAATTATTCTATATAAAATAAAGGTACATGATAATAGAATAATTAAAATAACTAATATGTAAAAATACAAGTACTAAAATAATTGTTTTTGATTTTTTATTACTCTGTCCCTAATGGAATATTCTGATCTACACTTTTTTGATGTTTATTCATTTTTCCTTACATTTATTTCTAGGTTGACTATGTTAACATCCCTCCCAAAAGTTCTCTCAAGTTTAGTTGGAATTTTCAAAAAGAATAAGAACTTAGTGTCTCTAAAATAACCAGTTATTGCTTTGTTTGATTACTTGTGCTGTCTGTAGTTCTAAAAGGAAGAAAAATGTTCTAAATTTCTTGGCTGGAAATGAAATTATGATATTAGAATAAAAATATTTTAATTAAATTTCTTTATTTTAGACACTATGGTTGACAGTTATTCACAATACAGTTACTTTTGCTATTCAGTATTCCATCATCACCAATCCCATTTTTGGGATTTTTGGGATTTGGGGATATTTGTTATTCAGTATTCCATGATCACCAATCCCATCATCAGTGTAACATTCCCTCCACCTTGTTAGCAGTTTCCCAACATCCCTGAAGTCTACCCCTTGGCCGAAACTAATACTTTACTTAGTATTGCTGAGCCCAAATAAATGGTAATGGAATTATCAAAATTATTTCAGTGAAGGTCTACTAATCTGTATGTTGCTACTTGAGCAGTCTGTTGTTGCTTGTTGGTGTTCTTTGTGGAGCTTAGGCAGCTTCTCTAAAAATTTTACATCAAAATTGGTGTATTTCATTGGGAAATCAGTATTAAAATTATGGGATCCATGTCTATAGAGATCTGTGGAACAGGGCTGATGAGCTCATCTAACGATAGCAGTGGTTAGTGGGATCCTTCTGAAGGGCTCCAGTGCAATCAGCTGGGAAGTCAGGATGTTAATGAATTTTTTCTGCTACTTGGGCCTCTCTTTCAAGAATTAGTTGAATAAGAATAGAAGTATTTTAAATGATTTTACTCTACATTTTAAATGTAACTTGTCCTAGAACAAAATATTAGCTGAAATTATGAATATTTTAAATGTAATTATTGGGGATCAAATCAATAAGCATATTTAAGTCATCAATCACTACATTTTAAATTGTGGATAAAGTAATTTAGCTGAAAGATTGTTCCTAGGAATCACTTTGAGAATTGTTGTGCTGCTATAATTAAATATACTGTCTATCCACTAGAAGCGAAGTCTTTTCAAACTACTCTATTTGTTATTTGACATATTTAAAATAATATAGATTATTATATTTATATAATTAAACATATATTTTGTATATTTATTACTTTTATACTTTTATATGAAAGCTCAGGTATTTGTAATAATCTAGAACAGGAAGGAAAGTCACTTTATATATATAAAGATAGATAGATAGATAAATAGACAGATCAATAGATCTCCAAACCTTGTGATGATTAGAGGTTACTCCTGGCTTTGCACTCAGATATCACTCCCTGTGGGCTGGGAGAGGCCATATGGGATGCTGGAGATCAAATCTGGTTACAAGGCAAATGCCCTAGCTTCCGTGCTCTCTCTGACCTTTAAAGTCACTTAATTAAGCTTCTAACACACCTTTTGAGTATGAGTTGCTGATAATCTGATGTTATTAATCTGGATCCTAAAATGTTTACCCATCATTAATAATAATAATAAAACTTAATGTGTGATGATTAATAAACTTTTCAGCTTTTCTAATACACATTTAATTTTTTTTAAATTGAACCACACCTGGCAGTGTCCTGAACTCACTCCTGGATCTTTGCTAAAAAACTATCCTTACTGGTAGAATTGGGAGTACCATATGAGAAGCCAGGGCTCAAACTGTAGGCTGTGTGCAAAAAGTACACCATAACTGCTGTACTATCGCTCTAGGTTCACCCATTGAATTTTGTTCAAGAAAACCTTAATTTCATAAATTTTTAACTAGGTAATGAATAGAACCAAAAGTTTAAAATATAAATAATAATTTTCCTTTATTAGGGAACTAATTTTTCTCTTTCCTGAAATACAATTTTTGAATATAACTTATTCACATAGAACCTTCAAATGACTTTTAAAAGTGAATGTGTACCCACCTATCTGTTGTTCAAAACTAAAATAATTCTTACTATAATGAATAAGTGGAACATTTTAAATGGTGAACAAATAGATAAATGTACCAGTGTATATAGGTCTGATTGGTATTATTTTTCTTTAAAGTTATCTGGAAGCATTCTAGATGTATATAGCAGCGAAAAAAGGATTTCACCAGTTAATATGGGACTGACAAGTGCTTCCTGTCCAAGTAGTCTGCCAATGAAAAGAGAAACTACAGGTAACATTGATGTTGTACTTTTTATCCATATAAAAGTAAACTCAGAGACACGCTTTATAAATATAAATATAAATATACTGAAAAGCTAAATCAAGTTTTGTTTGAGGGCCACACCTGGCTATGCTAAGGGCTTACTCCTGTCTGTGGTAAGGGATTATTGTTGGTAGTTATCAGGTACCATACGTGGTGTTAGGGATAGAACAGGGACTCAGCCTCATGTAATTTAAGTGCCTTAATTCATGTATTATTGCTCTATCTCTGAATACAATTATAAAAATATATCAAAGAATCTACCCTAAGGACTCATAAACTTTTCAGAAACAACTTTTCTCTGATATTCATTGAAGCACTATTCACAGAGATGAGGATGTGCTACCAACATGGCTTTTATATAGACAGAGCACATTAGGGCTGCTTATTGGCAAGTAACCTTGCTAGTCACATAAACTTTTCCATAGGTCTGTTTGGTGACCTCATGACTGGTGATTTAAGAGACACCAAAGTGTTTAATATATGTTACTACTTTCTCTTGATTGTCTTTTCATTTTCTAGTATTCTATTAGTTTTAGGGTAAGTGAGAGAATGTTTTATGGTCTGAGTATCATAAATTAAAATTATAGTGGCTTTCTAGAAGGTAACTATAACAAACCTTCACAATTATTCCATGCCAATTAGTAAAAATATAAAGTCATTGATAGGGATATATGAAAAAGGTAATTCTCATAATATGTATGTACAAGCTATTGTTTATAATAATAATAATGTAAAAAATTTAGGTTGAAATAATTTTGATTAATCACAAACCAGAACATGAAAATGAACATTATATAACTAATTATATAACTAATATTATATAACTAATATAATTTTTATTTCTATATTGTATCTCCTTAAATCATCAGGTTATTATGTTACTTTTTAGATAAATACTGAAATTTTTAGTTGATATATCACAAGGCTGTTAAATACAGAATCAAAATATTTATGTTTTCTAATATAAAGCCTAAAGATGTTTGTCTTTTACAAAAGAATATATATTCCATAATTCCAATATTTGCATTAAGATGTTATACTGTATCAGGCAAGTAATATTGAATTTTTATTTAGTATTTCTAAATTATTTGATGAATTATAAGGTAGATCTAATAGCTGTTTTATTTATCTTCCTTTTGGTCAGAATCCGATAGTCGAGCTCTTGCAAAAGAGAGACAAAAAAAAGACAATCATAATCTCAGTGAGTATTTTTTTCTAATTTTAAATATTAAATAATGCAAAATAAAATGTCTGAAGGTTAACATTTATAGTCTTATTGTCATTCTATATGTGCTTTGAGGTTAGTGACTAAAATTAATAATATATTCTTACTACTTAAGTTGTTTCAGAAAATTTAAGTATATGAAACTTCAGAAGGAAAAAAACTCAAAAATCTCCCCTTGATTCCTCTCTCAAGAAGTAGACAAGTAACTTAAATGAAGGCATTTGGTTACTTTTGAACTCTGGGTGACTCATTGACTCAAAGGTTTAAAGTGATAAAAACAACGTTGGAAAAGCCAGAAACAGAATAAGAACTCCATATTCTTACTCAATGCTCTGTGTCAATCTTCTTCCCTTTTAAAATAACAAGTTATCTCGTAAAATATTATTTAGTACTGTTGAATTCCATTTGTGCAAAAAGAAAACAAAAATGACTCATGTCTTCTGGAGGCCCAGTCTGACTCTGGCAACTGGCCACCTGAGAGGGAGAAATACAGATAAGGAAAAAATTTTTGTGACAAAACTGAGTTTTAAAATCCAGAGCTATGTCTCAAATACTCAGTCTTGAGACAGTATAAATGATTGATTCTAAGACTTACACTAGTCAAATCAACATGTGAGAAACGAGTAAAAAAGAATTAAGAAATCAAAAGCTTAAATAAAAAAACAAGTAATTTTATTATGTTATTTAGCTAAAATTGATTTATGGTCTTCTGTGAAACTTTAATTCATTCATAATTCACCTATATTTTATGGTCAATTTGTTGACTACAATGAGGAATAAAGTGTCATATTTCTATGAGTTGTTAAGTTGGTAGGAAAATAATGATGTAATTCTCTAATCTTGATAAGCATTAGTCCCGATTATTAAACAAGTACAAAACAAAAACATGTTTTGATAGAAGTAATCAGCATATCTAGAAAATAAGGGCTTCTCTCTGTCTCTCAGTTTTAAACCTGTTAACAATTCTTTACTCTTACATTCTGTTTTCTATGTCTGAAGCTTAAGCATCATGTCATTTAATGTATAATATGCTTGGTCTTTATAGGTATATTTACTACTAGAATTTTTGTAATTCCTGTTAAGTGATTTTGCCTTATGAAAATAGCAATGTTGAAGTATTATCACAAGTTAAGAATATGGGTATGGTAGAACAACCACCAAAATTGATGAAATTTTAAGCAAGAATAGCACAACTAATGTCCCAGTCACCAAAATATCTAAATATTTAAGAGTTAAATTCAGAGCAGTTGCACTAGTAGTAGGGCATTTGCCTTGCACACACTAACCGAGGACGGACCACAGTTTGATCCCCTGTGTCTCATATGGTCTCCCAAGTCAGGAGCTATTTCTGAGCACATAGCCAGGTATAACCCCTGAGCGTCACCCAGTGTGGCTCAAAAACCAAGAACCAAAAAAAAAAAAAAAAAAGGAGTTAAATTCAAGCAAGAAAATTATCAATCAAATATGCTCTGTATTCCCTAAACCTAAAGGACCAAGCAATAATTTAAATCTTAGATCTTTCAAGTTCCTATGGAAAATGTCAATGTTGTAGACCCTTAATCAACAAAAAGCAAGTTTCACTGCCCTTCTCCTTCTTATCTTCTGTTTCATTTTGTGTATATTTTAGTAAGATATAAGTTTGAATCCTTCATCTTCTGCCTCCAAAGTATCATATATATTTTTACTCTTGTTCACATTTTGAACCTGAGTGAGCATATACTTGTCATGATCCTCCTTCAGCAGGATAGGCTTGGAAATATTCTTCATAACTGTTGAAGAAGAATCTGGATAGATGTACATAATGTGAACTACACAGAGTGTATTTTAAAAGGGGTACCACTGGCATTGTGGATGACTTGCTCAGTGGTAAGGTGTGGCAATCATAGTTTTGAAAAGTGGTTCCTCTATGTTTGGAGTCTGTAGTAGAAGTCCTTTGCCTAAATCTAAAATAAATAAATAGATAGATAGATATCAAAAACCCTGGTGTATAATGAAACCATTTATTAGTAATGAATCATCTCATTAATTCCTTAAAACTTGGATCTTTTATAAATTATTACTATTATTATATATGAAATAGTTGAAGAAACAAAGTTCTCATAAAATCCTCTTAATTGCTTTAAGGCTGAGGTTGTGGAGGACTTTGCATGGTTTAAGCCCAAGCCTAATTACCAATACCATAAAATAAATAATCAATAAAATGGACCATAAACTAGTTCAAAAGACTGAAATGCAGGTTTTGCAAGTAGGAGCAAAGGGTTACAACATTAGTAAAGTATATGAGAAGAATAAAGCTTGCCATAGATTTTAAAACAAATCTGATGCACTTACAGAAGGCATATAATGAAATAACAAAATAAAATATATTATACACTTTATTCATATTTTAGTATAGTAAATATAGCACTTGAAAACAAAAAATAGTTGAGACCATTTAATAAATATTGTGAAAAATAAAATTACAATTATAGTATTTCTTTTAATTTATACCAAAAACACTAATATTTTTATTTTGAAATTTATAATTTTAATATTTTATTTTATTACTTATATTTAATTATAAATTAAAATATTTACAATATTTTAAATAATAGAATTATAATATTACTATTTGTACTCAAAAATACGTAAGTTTTCATTTTATTGTTGAATAGAAAATTTTTGGTCATTGCTTCTTTTCAGAGGTTTACAGCTACCTAAAATGAATTATGTTTTAATGAGAATACTCAATAATATTTCTTTTTCAATAGTTGAAAGAAGAAGAAGGTATAATATTAATTACCGAATCAAGGAACTTGGCACTCTTATTCCAAAATCTAATGATCCGTGAGTTTAACAATAATTTCTTTAGTAATGTTATGGTTTCAATGCTTTAAAATGTGTGGGATGGAAGAGAAGGGGAGAGTCAATGAGAATGGTTATTAAGCAGTTTATGAAAAATAAGGCTACTTTTGGCTTCTTTTACATATTTATTCAAGGAAAATATTTTTAAGCTACATTGTAGTTATTAATACTCATTCTTTTGAGTTACATAAAACAGATCAATTATTTCTTCTCAGTATATATGAGTTTATATAGCATCAATAGTAGTAAATTTAGTAGTTTATATAGCATCAATAATAACAAATTTAGTATAGTTTTTAGAGGTATCTGTGATTTAAACTTCTACACCCAATTTATGGTTATGGCTGTGTTTTTATACTTAAATGTATACAAAAATATACTTTGGAATTTTCAGTAAAAAATTACTTTTGAATTTTACCAAATCTTAAATACATCCAAAATGCAATTAAAGAAACATTCTTTTTTTAATGTCAAACAACATGGGTTGCTATAATTAAATTCAGCCAAGTTCTTGTGTCAGAAGCATTTAAACAAAATTTCTAAGGTTGTAAATCTCAAGAAAACAAGTAAATTAATGAAAACATCAAGTTATTTTATTTAATTCTCCCAAAACATGGAATTATGCCATGTTGATTTGAAAAACTTCTCATTCAAACTGAGAACTGGCCTGTTCAAATACTGACAATTATTAATTATCTTGCATTGATGTTAATAAAGTAAATTTATTAAATAAATGAACTCAGTTAAATAATTTGTAGTTGAAGGGGATTACGTTTTATTCTCATGGCCCTTACATAGGAAGGTGTATAGAAAGAAAACACCAGACAGAACTCTGGATATTTAGTTTGAGATCTTGCTCAGTATTAATATAAGTCTTATCAACAGCTCTTCTTTGATCTGTTTAGTATCAAAGAATGAAACTCTTTGTTTTAGTTTAAGAAACTAACCATATTACAGTTATCATTTTTACACTGAAATCAGAATTGCACATTTGAACATTACACATATGGCGAAAACCTTTTCATTTGAATCAACTGCAAAAAAAAAAAAAGCATATAGTGTATTTCCCTTTCTTTAAAATATAAAAAATCTTGAACCACTTAACAGATGGTTTTTTTTTTTTTTTTGGTTTTTTGGCCACATTGGGTGATGAGTGATGCTCAGGAGTTACTCCTGGCTATGTGCTCAGAAATCGCTCTTGGCTTGGGGGGGTCATATGGGACCCAGGGGATCCAACTGCGGTCTATCCTAGGCTAGCACGTGCAAGGCAGATGCCTTACCAGTTGTGCCACTGCTCCAGCCCCAACAGATGCATTTTTTAAATGTTTTTTAACTTTGGGACCAGAGCGATAGCACAGTGGAAAGGCTTTTGCCTTGCACGCAGACAACACAGCACAGAACCCTTTTTGAATCCTGGATCCCATATGGTCCCCGAGCCTGCCTGGAGCTATTTCTGAGCACAGAGCCAGGAGTATCCCCTGAGTGAGTCTGATGTGATCCCCAAACAAACAAACAAACAAACAAACAAAAATCCCCCAAATGGTGTATAACATTAATTGATTATGTTATAATTGGTTCAATATTTCTCAGTATCTAATTAATTTTCCAAGAATACCATGATTTTCATAAAAACAATAATTTTATTTTTGTGTTAGGTTCACACCTCCAATGCTGAGGGGCTTCTCAAACCTAACCAAACATTTCCAGACATCACAAGGCCTATAAGATAACAATTATACAACTTGGTATTTTAAAAGTCTACAATTAAAAGCTGCATGTGAAAATGCTTTACAAGTTATAAAGGCAGTATGAGATAACTATTCTTAAATTGGTATATAATGTTGATTATTAAAAATCTGCTTTCTAGTTCTAATTCACTGTCTAAAACAGAGGCTGGTTAACTTTCTTTTTATAGAGTCAGAGAGAAACTTTGAGGACCATATATTTTGTACTGCTGTTATCTTTTTTTAAAAAACTTTTTTTTCTTTATTTAAATATCTTGATTACAAATATGATTGTAATTAGGTTTCACCCCTCTTCACCAGTGCAACATTCCCACCACCAATGTCCCAAATCTCCTTCCATCCCACCCCACCCCCAACTGTACTCCAGACAGGCTTTCCAGTTCCCTCATTCACTCACATGATTATGGTAGTTCTCAGTGTAGTTATTTCTATAACTGCACTTACCACTCTTTGTGGTGAGCTTCATGGAGTGAGCTGGAAGTTCTAGCCCTCCTCTCATTGTCTCTAAGGATTGTTGCAAAAATGACTTTTATTTTCCTCAAAACCGATAGATGAGTGAGACTATTCTGCATCTCTCTCTCTCCCTCTGACTTATTTCACTCAGCATGATACATTCCATGTACATCCATGTATAGGAAAATTTCATGACTTCATCTCTCCTGACAGCTGCATAATATTCCATTGTGTATATGTACCACAGTTTCTTTAGCCATTCTTCTGTTGAAGGGCATCTTGGTTGTTTCCAGAGCCTGGAACTATTGTGAATAGTGCTGCAATAAATATAGGAGTGAGGAAAGGGTTTTTGTATGGTATTCTTGTATTCCTAGGGTATATCCCTAGGAGTGGAATAGCTGGGTCAAATGGGAGCTCAATTTCCAGTTCTTGGAGGAATCTCCATATCGCCTTCCATAGAGGTTGGACTAGACGGCATTCCCACCAGCAGTGGATAAGAGTTCCTTTCTCTCCACATCCCTGCCAGAACTGATCTCATTCTTTGTGATGTATGCCAATACTGCTGTTATCTTGCATGATAGTAAGCAAGTAGACATTGAACCTATGTAATCTGAACTAGCATGACTGCATTCATTGAAACTTTATTGAAATAAATAAGCTGAATTGCAATTTCCTTACTTCCCCCTAGTTTAATAAACTGAAATATAGTTTGCAGTAGAATTTCTTTTTAATTTTTTTGTTTTTCAGTTTTGGGGCCACAATCAGTATGCTTAGATGTTACTTCTGGCTGTGCTCAGGAATAACTCTTGGAAGTGTTTGGTTGCTCCTATGGGATGCCAGGCATTAATAATGGGTTAGCCTCATGCAAGGCAAACAACCTATCTGCTGTGCTACTCTGCAGCCCAGAATTTCATATTTTAAATTAACGATATCTGGAAAGACTTTATTGTAAGAATTCACAAGTGTGCTTCTCTTATTTTTATATTTTGTTTATTAATATCTTTAAACACCATGGTCACAAACATTTTTATTTGGGTTTCAGTAATAAAAATGTACACCCCACTTCACTAGTGCAACCTACCCACTATCAGAGTCCCCCATCTTCTTCCTCCCCACCCCCTCTCTGTCTTCAAGACAGGCTTTCTATTTCTATCACTGTTTCTCCTCTTTATAGGTTTCACAGAGGATTAGCATTTGTTTTAATTCTATTGTGTCATATTTAGATAAACAGTGTTCATTTTCAGTCTGATCAAAAACATGAATATTCACTATGTTTATTTATATGTGGTAGTCATCATATAGAACAGGAAGAAAAGATTCTTAGAGCTGTAGTATTCAAGTATCTTAATATCAATTCTATTTTAATCATTTTACCCCTTGCTTTGATCTTGCCTTATCTGTTAATTTAGTTCTTCTGAGTGAATACAGAATGGAACCTCTTACAATGCTATATTTAAGAAGTAGAGTCTGGATCCATGAGTCTATGGAGTACCCATCTTCTCTTTGAAGTATTTACATTCTTTTGTTGACTTTTCTGATGCTAATGTATATAGCCTAAAAATCATAGCAAATTAAATTAATTGGAAAGGGTGTAGATATAAAGTGCAGAGAATTCAAGTTCACTTAAAAGATGGGAAAATAGGGTCCAGATGGTGGCGCAAGCCATAAGGCTTGTGTGTACTAGCCTAGGTTGAACTGTGGTTCAATCCCCCGGCATCCCATATGGTCCCCCAAGCTGGGAGAGATTTCTGAGTGTATAGATGAAGTGTATGATGAAGTTAACAAAAGTGGATCTATAAAAGAAAAAAATATCAAACAATATTTCAATTTGAATTAATCAAATTTTATGAATGTAATTTTAACTTTTATGAATTTAATTTTATGAAACTATAATTTTATTCAGCAAGATTATTCAGGAGCTTGTGTTTTTGCTAAATCAAAATAATAAAGTCCAAAAAGGGAAAATAGTAAGATAAGCAATAATATTTGAGATATAGGAGTTGAGATAATTAGATAAATAAACAAATTACCAGGGGAATGTTGATTTCATAATCAATGGTAAAAATAGAATCAGGACTGAAGAGCTAATGTAGGGTCTTATACTTTGCCTTGCATGAGACTAACCCAATTCAATTCTAGCCATTGTGTATGGTCCCAAGTATCAGCAATGCCAGGAGTATCCCCTGAGCATTGCCAGGTGTGGCCTACTGGCACCTTCAAGTAAAAACGTGAATAAAATTAAATGATAAAACCAATCAGAACTAGGGCCCCAAGAGATAGCACAGAGGTGTTTGCCTTGCAAGCAGCCGATCCAGGACCAAAGGTGGTTGGTTCGAATCCCGGTGTCCCATATGGTCCCCCATGCCTGCCAGGAGCTATTTCTGAGCAGACAGCCAGGAGTAACCCCTGAGCACCGCCAGGTGTGGCCAAAACAAAACAAAACAAAACAAAACAAAAAAACCAATCAGAACTAGCATACAAACTTGTGAAGAGCCTCTACGTTTGTAATGGCAGTGATCTACTTCACATGCATGTTCTACCTATGAATCATTTTAAGAAATCATATTAACAAAAATAAAAATACTATTAGAACATACATTATTATGTTTAACCATTTTTGATGGCGTTTTATTTTTTAAACCACTCCCACTGATGCTCAAAGCTTTGTACTTACTCTTGGCTCTGCATTTAGAAATCACTTTTGGTGATTCTGGATGGAGGGGGGCTACTGGGATGGAGTTGGGGGTGTCTAAAGAGTTGGGAACAGGAGTGGTGGAACACATAGAATGCCAATGATAAAATCCTTGTAGGCTGCATGCACAGCAAGCACTTCCATATTTCCATCCCCTAAAATATATATTATTGTATCGGTGCTATCAACATATTTTTCCATATTTTAATTAATAAAATTGAATTTCTTAAACTCAATTTAATTTCCTCCGTTCTACCATCAGAACTTCCTTCTACTTTTGTGTAAGAATAGCAGTTTAAGTAGTAACTGAATTCTGATAAAAGTTTCTAAATCAGAAATCATAAAACGTTGATTAAAACATGACTTTTGAGCAGACTTCTATTCAATCCCAGCGTTCCATATGGTCCTCCTGAGCCTGCCAGGGGTGATTTCTCAGTGCAGACCAGAAATAAACACTGATCTCCACAGGTGTGGCCTCAAACAAAACAATAAAAATAGCATAACATGTCTTGGTGTTTCTTCTTTCTTTTTCTTTTTCTTTCTTTCTTTCTTCCTTCTTTTGTTCTTCCTTTCTTTCTTCCTTCCTTCCTTTCTTTCTTTCTTTCTTTCTTCTTTTCTTTCTTTCTTTCTTTCTTCTTTCTTTCTTTCTTTCTTTCTTTTCTTTCTTTCTTTCTTTCTTTCTTTCTTTCTTCTTTCTTTTCTTTCTTTCTTTCTTTCTTTCTTCTTTCTTTCTTTCTTTCTTTTTCTTTCTTTCTTTCTTCCTATTCTTTAAAGTGATGTGTACTTTTTAAATGACAACAGATTGGTGTTTCTTTCTTCTCTTTCTTTCTTTCTTTCTTTCTTTCTTTCTTTTCTTTCTTCTTTCTTTCTTTCTTCTTTCTTTTCTTTCTTTCTTTTCTTTCTTCTTTCTTTCTTTCTTTCTTTCTTTCTTTCTTTCTTTCTTTTCTTTCTTTCTTTCTTTCTTTCTTTCTTTCTTTCTTTCTTTTTTTCTTTCTTTCTTTCTTCCTATTCTTTAAAGTGATGTGTACTTTTTAAATGACAACAGATTGGCATTTCTGAAATATGGGCTGTTAACTCTTTCACTCCAAGTTATACATATTAATGTCCTGTTATAGCCTTTAATGCATTTAGGTTTTTAACTCTTCCATAATTTTAAGTTCTTTAAATGAAATTATTTTAT
Source organism: Suncus etruscus (assembly GCF_024139225.1). Lineage (NCBI taxonomy): Eukaryota > Metazoa > Chordata > Mammalia > Eulipotyphla > Soricidae > Suncus > Suncus etruscus. The sequence goes on along the minus strand of NC_064848.1, from coordinate 124,724,791 downwards.
GGAACATGAAATATCAGTAAAATTTAGGTTCATATATAATAATGTGTTGTGTTTTTATATGATCATTCATGGTAGGGACTATATGGAGTTCTAGCAATAGAATTTGAGTGCATTGGCTTCATGCAAGGCAAACACCCTTCACATTGTACTCTCTGACCCCCAAGAGATAAATTTTTTTTAATTTTTGTGTCACACCTGGCAGTGCTCAGAGGTTACTCCTGGCTCTAAGCTCAGAAATCGCTTCTGGCAGGCTCAGGGGACCATATGGATGTCAGGATTTGAACCACCATCCTTCTGCATGCAAGGCAAACATCCTAATTCCATGCTATCTCTCCAGCCCATTATTTTTATTTTATAAGTGAAAACAGGTTTTATTCAAAGGTACTCAGGAAGGGGAAAAAGAGGTAAGAAAAAAAGAATGAAATGTGCTCAAGAGATAACATAGGCTTCTCCAGTATACAACCCAGCATAAAAATAGGAAAATACATATATTATGGGAGTGATACAGTTGATATGTGCAGGGAATCTGTTCATGAACCCAGGGAGCAGTAGTGCCAAAAGATGAACATTTGAACAGATTTGGAAAATTCAAACATTTACAAATAAATACCTTATGTATGGATATATTAAAAGACTGAGGTTGTGTCTCTTGTGATTTGAATGTGTAAGACCTTGGGTTCAATTCCTGACACCACATATTCATAAAAAGTTATAATACAAATTTAAAACAGACTGTTCCTTGAATATCGTAAGGCAAATGATGTCAATAATTTTGAAGAAAGATAATTTATGTAAACTCTGCTTCCTTGAATGGTTTATATTCTTTATTTGTTTTTTGACTTTTAATTTGTTGTTTTGGGAGCTACACCTGGTTCTTCTTAGAGCTCTTTCCAGGCTCAGCTCTCAGAGTTCACTCTTGGCAGGATTTCAGAGACTATATGGATGTTGAGGATATGACCATGGTCAGTCACATGCAAGGGAATTGCCTTACCAGTTGTATTATCATTCCAGTCCTATACAAGTTTATTTGAAATCTAATTTAAAAAATATTTTAAACTTCAAAGTAGACTAGGGTTAGTTATCCTTTTCATTTTATTTTTTCTGTCATTCAAGTATTTTTCCATGAGAAGAAATGAAGGAAAATGAGATTCACTTAGGAATTCCATAGAGCCAGGGATGGGGGAGGGTAGCTCCAAGGGCCAGAGAACAGACTTTGTATATGGCACCAAAAGTTAGATCTTTAACATCCCAGGGCCCTCCCATCCAGCATTGCCTGAAACCACCTCTGAGCATCAAGCCTGGAGTAGCCTCCAAGCAGTACTGATGTGTCCCCCAAAATGGAAAATATTTTAATTCAGGAGTTCAGTATGTAATCCAGTTTATAGATGTTTAGAATTAATGATAAATGTAGCTTCTTTCTTTACAGTCTCCCCCTCATCAGAATATTTGCTGTGAGTGGAGGAAGACCACAATTATTATGGATCCTGTGAACCAATAAAGCATTTTTAAACTTGGCCTAGCATTGTCAATGGGATAGTGTATTAGAATTGATTGCTGATACAGGCCTTAATTTCTTCATCTTCTACTGTTGACAGAGTAGTGAACATTAATTTACTTTGTTTCAGTATTGGTTAATTAATGAAAAAGATATCTAATGTGGGCTTTATGCAATTCATATTTTTCTTAAGTATATACTCTCATGTTTATTGCTTAATAAATACATATAAAGCTTATTCTATTTCTGGGGCTGGACCAATAGCTCAGAGGTAGGGTGTTTGCCTTGCCTGCAGCTGACCCAGGACAAACCGGGGTTCAATCCCCAGCGTCCATATGGTCCCAAAAAGCCAGGAGCAAATTCTGAGTTCATAGCCAGGAGTAACCCCTGAGCATCACTGGGTGTGGCCCAAAAAACAAAAAAAATAAAAAATATATTATATTTCAGTTAAGTAATGTAAACTAACGATATATTTAATGTAATGTCTCTTTAAATTTTCCACAGATACTTACTTTATGCTTTGTTAAAAACATTCAAAAACTCTAAATTGAAATTTTATCAAGTTTTTACATTTATGAATAATTGAACAATTATTTGGGCCTTATTTTTCCACACTTATAATTCCCAAATACTATTAAATTCATTGATGTATGTTTTCAGATATTAAACTCAATAATATATTTCTAATTACATGCACCATCTCTCCTATCTCAAAGGTAAATCATAATAAATATCTTTTGTTCTATATCCTGCAATATTATCTTATGATTAATTGTGTTTACTTACATTGAAATGAAACTATTTAAAAACATTTATCTACACTCTCTTAAGTGTTGATGCTTTCTGCACTAAAAAATGTTTTAAATGGTAGTAGAAAGTTTTCCACTATTGCATAAAGTAGCATTTCCAAACTGATTTGTTTCACAATAACTCTGGATCATCATTCAGAGGAAACCTTATTTTTTTTAATTCTTAGAAGCATAAAAGCAACCTTATTAGAGAGTAAGTTAAAAGATTGGTATATTTGAAATGATCTTAAAAAATTTAGGCTTAATCTTCAGCAATGTACATTTCCTAGTTCATTAATGCAGAAATACTGCACATAGATTTTAATCTCAGAGTTAATAATAAAAGCAATTTTCACTAAAAATATAAAAACTGTAATAGTAGAATCATGATATTGCATTTAGCTCTCCCACAAAAAGTCACTTTATTACTTTCTTTTGACACTTATTTTCATTCTGGGATTAATTTTACTATATAAGGGCTTCTTAACTATTCTATTAAAATTTCTATTCAAAGAACAATAATATCTAAGAGTGAATAATAGTCATGTAAATCATTATTTCATATTAATGTAAAAGATTTTGTAAGTTCTTATGAATTTTGCTGACATGCACAATTGTGAAAAGGTTATCTCTCCGTTCTACAGTGATATGCGCTGGAACAAAGGAACCATTCTAAAAGCATCAGTGGAGTACATCAAGTGGCTACAAAAAGAACAACAGAGAGCCCGGGAATTAGAACATAGACAGAAGAAATTAGAGCAGGCAAACAGGAGGCTTCTACTTCGAATTCAGGTTTTATAAGAATGTTCCTATGAATCACATAACTTCTGTGTGGTACCTGTCATTAGCTTTGTTCATCAGCTTGATTTGTTTTGTTTTGTTTTTATTAGCAGTTATTTTTTTCTGAAGGATAATGTTACTGGGTTCTAGAAATTTGTGAATCAGGTTGCATCAGTTAGGTTTGAATTAGGAATTCAGGAGCAAGATAACTTTAAAAAAATGAGTGACCGCTAATTGCAACCAGAAAAAAATAGAACCGATTTTATAACCATGTACAATATCCTCATAGCTGAAAAATAATAAGTTAAAGTTTTATTTCTCTAGATATTATTGGACACTAAATTCTTCTTTCTCACTATTTTTTCTATTTCTTAACATCGCAATAGATTTCATTGCCGTAAGGCATATTGTGCCAATTTGTATTAAGTCACTCCTCATCTGTTCACGTGACACTGAATGTCAAAAATATGGGTTTTCATAATTCTCAAAATTTTTATATTAGCATGTTTATTGCCAGGTGAATTATCTATTTTCATGAAATTGTTCTATACTGAAAATTTAATCGTGAAGAATAAATGGATGATTATCTATTCTTTAAATTTCTATAGTAACGTCTGTTATTGTAGCCATTAGCTATGTTCCTTTAAAGAACAACTCTGAAAGAACTGCTCTTTGAAGTCAGAATTTTCAGTTATTACTTAGGCATTGGCAATGCATCAGATTTCATTTTTATATATCATTTTTTTGCAAAGAGTTTTTGTGATTATATTACACTTTTCTTTGCAAAGTGTGTGCATATTTGTCTCTATTTCTGGATTGTTGTCTACAGTCAAGCCCTCTTTCAGAGCTGTCGTTTAATTATTCTTGTTTGAAATTGCAGGAACTAGAAATTCAGGCTCGTGCTCATGGTCTGCCAACCCTGGCTTCACTTGGCACAGCTGATTTTGGTGATTGCGTCACCACACAACAGACTCATCTTGAGCAGAATTCAGTAGAGTGTTGCCAACAATTGACTCTCTCTCAAGGGACAAGCCCTGAGCTCTGTGATCAAGCTATGTCCTTCTCTGATCCTTTGTCACACTTCACAGATTTATCATTTAGTGCAGCTTTGAAAGATGAACAGAGATTGGATGACATGCTACTGGACGACACAATATCTCCTTATGGAACAGACCCGTTGCTATCTGCCTCTTCCCCTGCAGTTTCCAAAGAGAGCAGTAGGAGAAGTAGTTTTAGCTCAGATGATGCTGATGAGCTATAAGAAAAATATACAGACTCAATTTATCAGCTAAGATATAGTTCTGTCTTGGTGCTCTGAGTTATGTTCTGTGTTTTATAAGTTGCTTTGACTTATTTCTAAAAAGAATTTGTAGGTAAGAAAAAATGATTCGTTACAGATGATTCACAAGAAGCAGAAATGAGGGCTAAAAAAGTATTTTTTTATCTTTCACGATCATCTCCAGATACACATAAATTTGTTTTTCTGAAATGAGATGCAACTAAAAAATTTATCTCTATTGATATTTGATGAGTAACAGACTATAGAGTAAAAAACTTTGAAATATAAAATCTTTTCTTAGTAGGGTTAGGAGACAGTGCAGAGGGTAGGGTGCTTGCATCTCTTATGCTGACCAGATTTGTTCCTTAGCATCTCAAACATCTCCTGAGTACCACTAGCAGTGATTCCTGAGTACAGAGTCAGGGTAACCCCTGTGTATCGCCTGGTATGGTCTCAAACAAAAACAAAATCTTTTTTTTTCCTTTTCATTTAGATCTCCAGCCAGTTCAACTCTTAAGACGTCAGCTTAGAAAAATTATGATTAATATATGAGTGTTTTATTACTTCTATGATCATTCTACTATCTTGTGGAATTATCTAATTAATTCATTAAAATGTATTATCTATTACTTATAATAATTAAAATATGTCTGTATTAAACAAAATTCATCATGATGAAATATATAATTTTAAAAGTTATTTTCTAAAATTAGACCCTAATTCCTTTACTCATTTCAATTGCATGATTCTAAAGCATTTTTACATTTGTATGGAGACATACTTTGTTTAGAAAAAGGAAGAAGATGAGTGCCTCTTTAAGAATATGTGCAGGGGCCGGGCGGTGGCGCTAAAGGTAAGGTGCGCCTGCCTTGCCTGCGCTAGCCTTGGACGGACCGCGGTTCGATCCCCCGGTGTCCCATATGGTCCCCCAAGCCAGGAGCAACTTCTGAGCACATAGCCAGGAGTAACCCCTGAGCGTTACCTGTGTGGCCCAAAAACAAAAAAAAAAAAAAAAGAATATGTGCAGATTCTGGCTTTATACAAACACCCACACAGAAATACACAATGCAGATAGCATTTGTTTTTCTCTTTCACTCTTCTGATTTTCTAATTAATAAAATAAATAATGTTTTTTGGTTTTGGGCTACACCCAGTGATGTTCAGGGGTTACTCCTGGCTATGAGCTCAGAAATCGCTCCTAGCTTTGGGGACCATATGGGATGCCGGGAGATAGAACCATGGTTCATCCTAGGTTAGCATGTGCAAGGCAAACTGCTTACTGCTGTGCCACTGATCTGGCGCCAAACTAAATAATTTTAAATCTGTTTTCTTCATCATGTGACAATATAGATAATCAATTCCAGTAAATAAAATTTAAAAATATCCTTCTACTAGGATAATTTTTCAGTGTTTGAAATTTACTATGTCTTCAAAGTTACATATATATAAATTCATTGTTATACATGTATGCATATGACATATGTATAAATTCATTGTTATATATTCTTAGTTATATATTTATCAAAGCAGACAAAATTTGAAAATTGGATTACCAACTGACAAAATAATCAGTAAAATAGAAACATAAATCACTCAGATGAGCAGATGCTAAAGTTCTAATCACATTAGTAGATGGGTTTCCCTGTGATCTTCACTAGCTTTGAAAAAATTTGTTAAATATTTGTTTTTATAAATCTTTAAGAAAGGAGAAAGTTTTTTTTAATTTGTAGTCTGTGTTTTAATGACTGTTTTTGCATTATCATAGATAGGCAGTTGATCTGAGACAGTAGAAAGGAGTAACATAGATAAGGGTTTTGTTTAATGGGATAGCAGTTGTATTAGAAGCAAGTAGTACTATCTTCAGAAAAGCATAGGGAAGATTGAAGGAAAAAAAAGTTAGGGATTTTTGGATAAATACTCTTTCAACTCTAGAAAAATAAATAGTCAGAACAGAAGATAAACAGCTACTTATAATGTTCCTCATATAGTGCCTTCTCTAAGTCATTCTAAAGACATGACCATAACAATAGTTGTAGTTTGTATAGAATAATTCACTGTCTATGATACAACATCTGAGGCATATAGTAAGAAGAAGTAATTTTCCATGTGGGGAGGAAGTTAGCATAGACTAAATTATTTTTCTATAATTTTTTTTATTATTTTTCTCTTTAGTTCTTTAAGGAAGTTCTCAGTATGCCCAGAGATTACTCCAAGATTACTCAGCTAGCTGGACAGGAAGTTTGTTACTCAGTTGGGTGATGAGATGCTTCTTGGGCTCAAGATCCTGGGAGGTCACCAATAACACAAATGTCCGTGTTAGAAGTACAGGTATAAAGTGCTGTGGATTGAATATGCTCAAAAATATTGAACTATTCCTAATTCCTTCATATTTCTCTTTTGAGCATAATTTGAGATTATAAATTAATTTATAGGTTTTCTATTCTGTGTAGGACCTCTAATGGTAATCATCTGAGTACTTAGAAAGGGTACTCAATTCTGCAGGTATCCAGAGATAATGTAATGAGCAAGGCATGTTCTCAATCTATATATAGTAAGCACGATTACATGATCTTTGAAAAATGATAAAAGACATAGAATGTAAATCTACATGGTGCAGTAAAGGTATAAATCATGAAGGTTAGAAAAGACAAAATTAAGTAAAACTTGGAAAGTCACATACATTTATGGGAATAGAAGAGTTTATCTTCTTTTAAAAGCATAAACCTAGTGAAAGGGAGATTAAGTAGCAGAATAATTTAACAAAATTGCAGAAATATCTTTATTAGGGTTAATTAGAAAGAGCTGCTTATCCTAGGAGATATTTAAAGAAGAAACCTAAAATTTTAATTACTATTATTACCAATGTAACGAATATTTTAATGTACTAGCATTGGAATATAATTTATAATGTGTAATACATGAAAAAACATCCTGCAAAATCTAATACTAAAATAATGATGTAAGCATGAAAATAGAAAAATGCTTATGATGATTATTTCAGTTTACCTTGTTTCATTATTTAGTGTTTTGAGAATTAAATTCAGCTTTACATTTTACAATTAAAATTTCAGTGTTTAGAAAATAAAATAAATAATTTATTTTAAAATATGCATATAAAGTGTAATTAGATGCATTTCATTGATAATTTCCAGAATATGATATAATTTAAACTTTTTGACAAAATTTTGCCTTATAAAATGAAATAAAGATAATGAGTTGAAATTTAACATTGCAAATATATTTTTATAATTTTTTCATGGATAAACACATATTCTAGATTGAAGCCAATTTTTATTCTGATTTAATAATTTTTCTCACATTTATGATTTTGAGAATACTTTTTCTAGTGATGTCATAGCTCTGCATATACATTATCTAAAATTTTGCCACCTAAACTTGAATTCTGCTCCTCATAAATTTAGCCTATGAAGAATTCAACATAGGATAGTAGGGAGTGGGCAAATAAGATGTGAACAGTAGACAAACATTTTAATTTATATATCAGTAGAGAGTAAAATGGGTATTGATTTTTGTACATAAAGATGTATTATAGACAAATTCTGACTTGGTATTCTGGGGACCCTTCATACCTGGAATCAAATTTAGGCCTTCTAGATGCAAAGCATGTGTTCAATCTATCATTGAGCCTTATTTCTGGACCCAAGTAATGGATTTGGGCATGTGGTGGACCACACTGTGTGGTGCTCAGGGCTGCTGTTACTGGCTCTGTTCTCAGTTTTGTCCCTCTGGAAGTACATGGGGGAAACATGTGTTGCTGGAAATCAAAGAGGGATTATTGCATCAAGGCACAGGTAATATATTTTTAAAGACAAAGTAAAGCATTGTGCAGCATCACAGTGACCTAAAATAGCAAAAAAAAAATCATTATTTTCTAACTTTTAAAGCTATGATAGGCTTTTTAAAATCAAGGGCAAGTAATGTGCTGTCTCCTTAGGAAAATATAGACATGTATCTGGTTACAAAATATTTTTTGCATCAAATTATTTTAGGGATTCCATGAACCTCAGGTGATAAACTTCTTAATCAGGTATGTTACTTTAACAGACAGCACTGTAGTTATCTAGACTAGACTATTCAGACTACTCACAAAGAAGTTGCCCACTTATAATTAATCCACTATCAAATAACCTTATTACAGGGTGGCAGGGAATAAAAACCTTATTACATATATGCCTCTGATTTTGTATTTACAAACTGTATTTATAGATCATTTTTGCTACCATTTAATATTTAAAAACTGTCAGTAGTGGTTTTTTTGTTTGTTTGTTTGTTTTTGTTTTTGGGCCACACCCGGCGTTGCTCAGGGGCTACTCCTGGCTGTCTGCTCAGAAATAACTCCTGGCAGGCACGGGTGACCATGTGGGACACCGGGATTCGAACCAACCACCTTTGGTCCTGGATCAGCTGCTTGCAAGGCAAACGCCGCTGTGCTGTCTCTCCGGGCCTAACGGTAGTGGTTTTAATGACACAAATACATTTCAAAGATAACAGAAATTTAAAAGTAAATTATTTGATTAGTTAATAATTAGGAGATCCTTACAGAAGTTGATACATGTGTAGAATATTGTTACAAAAATATTTGCTTAACAAATAACTTGGTTATCACTGTATTATGAACACATAACCAAAACATTTCTTCAAATAATTAATTCACTATATAATTACAGCAAAAATATTTAAAGTACGTTTATTTTCCTTATTTATACCTATATTTTCAGGATAATGTCTTGTCACATTTAATCATTTTTTCTGCTTGAAATATTGGGCATATTTTCATGAATTCACATTATATTACTTTTTCAATCAACTATCAATAATCAAAATTAATAAGGTCCATCTAAAAGTAGGGAGAGATCTTAATATTTTTTCTTTACAAGAAATTTATTGCCAAAGTCTTCACAAGAAATAGATATTTATATATAGACCGTATTTCCTCAGTTTACAGACATAGTGTCATTGAGTATAGATTTCTTATCGTGTGTATAAAAGCATTCACATAACAAATAGTTTTCCATTTACATGATTTAAAAATCACATTACTTAAAAATACTTAGCAACTATTACATTAAAAATTCTGTATCTCTGGGCCGAAGAGAGCTTAGTGGTAAGATGTTTGCCTTGGATGCAGCCAACACAAGACAGATGTGGTTCAAATCCCTGTATCCTACATGGTCCCCGAACCTCTCAGGAGCGATTTCTGATCACAGAGCCAGGAATAACACCTGAGTGCTACCGGGTGTGACCCCAAAACAAAACAAAACAAAAAATTCTGGATCTGGTATGTTTATTTATCATTATGTTATGAAAAAATTTAGACCTAATAAAATTTTAAATGTTACTCTTTGCATCAATAAAGTCTTTGTATATTTTTTACTTCAAGCTATGAAAATGTTTTCTGTGTTGAAACTGTAATATTTTTATAATTAAATTAATAAATGGCATAACTTAAGTTTACAAAGTATCTCTAAGCTGATATTTACTGATTTTATATGTTAGATATTATAGGTGAATACTGGAATCAATAAAGTCTTTTCTATATTATTAACAGTAGATTCGTTATTTGGATTTATTGAAAATATCAATAGGATTGATTTTGCTTTGGTACTGATGACGGAACATTATATATGTGCTACATGATACATAATTTGTTCTCCTTTCTCATATATTCTGACAATATAAGACAACTTAAATTCATATAAATTGCAGATTTATTTACTTAAGAGATACAAATTCATTTAGATTAGGATATTACTTATCTAGAATGTCATATGACCTTGTGGTAATCACTAATAATACATATGCCAGTATTTATCAATTGGATGATTTTTAAAATTTTTTATTTGATTCACTTTGAGATACACAGTTACAAAGTTGTTCATGATTGAATTTTAGTCATACAATGTTTAAAATCTATCCCTTACACATTTCCTACAACCAATGTCCCCAGTTTTGTTCCCGTCCTCTACCATGTCCTCCCCACTGCCTGCTTCTGTAGTAGACATTTTTCCTCTCTCTTTTTTCACTCTCTTCTTTCTCTCTCCATCTTCCTTTTAGATGCTATGGCTTGCAATTTTGTTATTAAAGGTGTCTCATACATATCGCTTTACCTCCTTTCAGCGACCAGAGTGATCATTTCCAACTATCATTGTCTAGTGGTTCCTTCTCTTCCCTAAATGCATTCCTCCACTCTTTGCGACAAGTTTCCTACCTTGGATCAGTCCTTGTGGTCCTCATCTCTATAGATACCATATTATCTATATCCCACAAATAAATGTTTTTATTCTATGTCTGTAGCTCTCCCCTAACACATTTGACTGAGCATAATATTCTCCATATCTAAAATATGAATAATTTTTCATTTGTAACCAAGGACCTACTCAAAAGCTGATAAATACCTTTTCTTAGAACATTGTCATGCCTCATTTTTTCCTGATCTGAGGTTCATTGAAAATTTTAGTGTAGGGACTGGAGTGGTGGCCCAAGCATTAAGAACTGACCGTGGTTCAATCGCCCTGGCATCCCATATGGTCCTCCAAGCCAGGAGAGATTTCTGAGAGCATAGCCAGGAGTAACCCCTGAGTGTCACCAGGTGTGGCAAAAACAAACAAACAAACAAACAAGCAAAACAAGAATAACATCTATGTATTTAATATAAAAAAACCTGATGACTATAGTTGAGGACATTATAAATGGGGCTGGAGTGGTGGCGCTAGAGGTAAGGCGCCTGCCTTGCAAACACTAGCCTAGGACTGATAGCAATTCGATCCCCCGATGTCCTATATGGTCCCCCCAGGCCAGGAGCAATTTCTGAGCACATAGCCAGGAGTAACCCCTGAGTATCAATGGATGTGGCCCCAAAACAAAAACATACAAAAAAAGAAAAATATTAAAGAAATTTTTAAGAAAATAATTGTTTTGATTAAAAGATCTCCACAGGATTAACTCAATTTAATTACAAATTACTACTCTGCTGCCTTATATATAATGTATTTTTCATCTTTTATTATAAAGTGGTTTATATATATATATGTTATGTATATATATGTCCAAATTCTGTTCTGTTATCTACTGATAAAATTCTTGGTGAAATGTCTTTTTCTACAGGCTTTAAGAGTAAATTTAATGACTTTTGTGTGAACAATGCTACTTCTCCCATTCATGTACACCTCTATTATTAAAAAATATTCTATATTCTCAATCTTGCTTTTGCAACTGTAGGCTGACGATTATACATAACAGTAGAAAACATGTAAAAGAAAGGGAAACATTATTTTATTGAAAAAATGTATATAATCTGAAAGCTACATATTTTATTATTTTTAATTCATGAGGACTTTAAAAGCTAATATTCAAAAAATCTTATCTAACAGCATTGTAGTTGCTTATTACATACAAAGCTAAAATTAATTCAGCTATTTAATCTTAATAATAATAGTGTAGTTAAAAATCTTTGACTTTACTAGCATTTTATAAGTATGAATAGCTGAACTAATACCACTATATTTTTAATCTAACATTGGTTAGATCAGGAAAACATTGTTAGTGTAATGAGACTGTAGAATTTGTAATTATTGCCATTTTTCATCTTTAATAACAAGGTAATGTGTCTTATTTTCTAAGAAAATGAAGAACACTGGCATACTGCAATACATACATGAATATTTGTATACATCAAAATGTAGCAATTTTGCATACATTAAATAAAAATCATAGAATTATTTAAAATGCTTTAATATACCTTTGTTCTGCCTTTATATATTAGGTTTTATATTATATTGGAAAGAGATAATGTTGATTAGTCATACTGAAGCAGACTCAACAGTTATTAGACTTCAAAACTGATAACTGCTTACTAGATAGTCCATGCTGAAAGCAGTGATCCAATATGTCCTGATTAATGAAAATAATTGTTAAATTCTTTAATATAGTCTCATGCCATCTGCTACTCTATCCTGGTATGGCTCTGATTTATAGAAAATATTTATCAAAATGCTGCAAAATTGCTAACAGGCATAATTGTAGCAGTGAAATCGCTAAGAAACTTTGCAAAAATCTTTTAATATACTAGATGGTCCCTAGACAATCTAGGATAAATAGAATACTTCATTTCAATATGTAAAACATTTTAAAGCTGCTAATTGGTATTGACTATATCTATCCCTTGATAATGAAATTAATAAGAATTTATGTTAAATGTTAAGACTTCCTAATATTTAATACCATATTTATGAGTTTTTTACAAACCTGATTCAAGAATAATTAAAAAAGGAAAGCTCTGAGTTTATTATAAAAATGGTATTCTGTGTTCAAGTATACATTTTAAAGAATAATTATACCATATAAATATACTTCTTAAGGCATTATCAATGCCATGAGTACTGGTCAATATACTAATTTCTGTTTTGAAAGGAATAGAAAATTTAAAGTTGGTTTAAAAAGTAAGAATTATATTTTAAGACATAGAGAAAAGATATATGTGACTCAATGAATTTCAGAATCATTATTTTTTTTTATCTGAGTTGAGTTAAAATACAAAATTAGGATTCATGAAAAATATTTTAAGGATTTAATATATTTGTCAATGCATACAGTATACTTGGTAATAAATCATTTGGATCTAATAAATGTATTGGTTTTTGATGATAAAAAGAATGCTAAACTCCATTTTAAAAGTTACTGTTATTATAATACTTGCAGAAATCCAGTTAAGAAATGTTTAAATTATAAAATATAATAAAGCCTATTGGTTAAGTAATGGACATCCATCATGTTAAATATCTATCAGTTTCATTAATTGGCAACTATAAGACAAGAGTACAACATTCTAGATGATGATGATTTTGATAGGATCGACCACATTGTGGTTAAGTATATGATTCACGTAATAAGAAAAAGGTGCCTGCAGGCTATTGTTCCTAGCTTGGATTAAAATTTACATATTGCTTCTCCTTATGTCAAAACATCTGGTGTCTGGAAATGCTAACATTTCGTTAAAAAGTTTCACAAGCCAGTAAAAGTGGATTGGAAACATTGCTTGTGAATCATTCATGCATTATAATTGAATAAGAGTTATGCTCAGAAAAATATTAAATTGCTGAAAACAAAACTGTAGTCAATATTATAATTTTATTTACTTACACAAGAGAAAAAGAATGCTGTATGTATAAATGAAGAAACATATGCTTAAAATTATATGGTTAACTCTTCAAATATATTTGTTTTGTAAAATTACATGGAACAAGTAGATTTGTAAATACTTCGAGACATCACACTTCAAGACATTAACACTGTTAGAAGCAGTGAGAATTGAGAAACTCAATCTGATATTCCTAAGGATAGGAATAGGGTTATGTCTGGGACTTTATTATTTTGACATTCAATTTCTATTTATGTATTGGTAAATATAAAATAAATTTAAGATATATATATATATTATACAAGTTCATAAATTACTAAAGATGACCCTTACAATAACCATCATAGTCTGGCTTTCTAATTAGTAATAAGATTACTTTAACTAGTGCTATTTTCAATCTTAAATTTTGGTTTATTTGAGACATGATTTCATTCCTTTTTACATGGTGGACATTTCAAAGCACAATTCATGTCTTAATTCACTCTATATACTACCTTAACACAATGCCTTGCTTCACATACTGTCATGTAAGATTTGCTATTGATAGAATAAGAAATTAAGGCATGATTAATTATAGGTAAGGAAATGTGAATTGTCAAATTCTTGGGATAATAAAGTAATGATTACTTGTTGCAATAACTATTAATTGAAATTTTTTTCTTTTGATCTTACATGCTTTGCTACTTATAATTTCAGGTAGGTAGATATTTTTGACTTTATTTGACATCTGAATGATGAGCTTAAGAAAGGAAAATAATATGAAACTTTTCAATGTGGAGTGAAAAATATTTTTGCAAAAACTTTGCAATGTGGAGTGCAAAATTTCTCTGTAGGAACAAAGATAGTACTGAGTTAAAGGTTCATTATGCCTTGCATGCCTTTGATCCCAGTTTTATCCTTGGCATTATATGATACCCTAAACATTGCTGGGCATAACTCTGGATCACCACCCCCATCCCAGCACACGAGAGTCACACATGTATCCCTAAAACCAAGGGATCGAGCAGAAGTAAATATTTAGCCCCTCACACAGAACTACCCTACTGATTGGCTGAGAATTGCTGAAGGGCATCCTGAATACTACTTTTTTTTTTCTGCTTTAAGCTATAATGGACGGTACTCAGGGATTTCTCCTGGCTCTGCACTCAGAAATCGCTGCTGGCAGGGTAAGAGGACCTTATGGAATGCCAAGGGTCAAACCCAGTCCGTCCCAGGTAGGCTGTGTGCAAGGCAAACGCTCTACCACCTACAGCACAGGCCCCTTGTGAACACTACTCAAGAAACAAGAGGGACCTGAGCAATAGCACAGTAGCAGGGCTTTTGCCTTGCAATTGGCCCACACTTCCTACCCAGGTTCAATTCCAGGCATCCCATCTGGTTCCCTGAGCCTTCCAGGAGTGAATTCTGAGCGCTTAGCCAGGAGTAACCAATGAGTGCCACCAAGTGTGGCCTACACCCTGCCCTCCCCACCCCAAAAGAAAAAGAAACAAGAGAAAGTATGCTGATATGATATGTTTAATTTATCCTTAGTATTCATTTGTTTGTTTTACTTTGGGACCACACCCGGTGGTGCTCAGGGCTGACTCCTTGATCTGAGCTCAAGTACCAACTCCAGGTGCCAGGGATTGAACTTGTTTAGGCCATGCACTAGGTAAGTTCTATGGCCACTATGACCACTATACTATCTCTCTAGTCAAACTTCTTAGTATTAAGCATAAAGTTAACCCTTTAGTCACATTTATAATTTTACCCTTTCAACTGCTCTCTCATTATAGACATACCCACTAGTATACAAGCACAGCTTTTTCTTTTCCAGTAATACTTATAATGTTATTTAATAAATCCCTGGTGAAAAGAAAATTAACTATAAAGGCCTACTACATCTCTGAATAGACTCAATATAAGTGTTTCAATTTCCCTAAACTTATCCATAAATTGTATTAATATAAATTGGATTTGTAAATCAAACAAGCTTTATAAAACTTTTAAAGTAAAAGTAAAAACATAGAGAAAAGGAAAAATATATAAAGTAATAGTGTTCAAAAAGATATAGAAAACAAATACAATAGTCTTGCATGTGACTAATCCTGTTTCAATCCTTGGTTGGTGCAAGTCCCACATGATTGTCAGGATCATAGACCAAAATCTCCCCAAATTTAAAAATATATAGCATGATAGAACATAAGCACTAAATATTAGAATACTCCTGTTTTACTAATTAAAAAATGTGTTCTGAGGTATGAATAAGCAGATTTCAAAGACAGAAATAATCTTAAATACATATTTGGATTAGAAAGAACAAAAGCTGTTGTAGAACACCAGAGGAAAGATTCTTCTAGCATGATATTGGAATTATACCATCTGCCATTTTATATAATGGCTATGTGATAAAAACTTGAAATGGGTACTATGTTCTTGCAATAAGAATTAAACTTGATGTATAATGGAATAATACTCAGCTACAATAAAATATAAAAATTATGCCATTAGTCACTATTTGAATGAAACTAGAAGGTTTCATGTTAAGGGAAGTCAGTCAGGAGGAAATAGTCAGATAAAAGATCTCTCTCATAAGTGAAATATTAAAAACCCATAGAGTGGGAACAACAAATGTCCTAAAACAATATAACCTAAGATAAACTCTACAGAGTTTACTAGGATAAACTCAGGAAGTAAGGTTAGATGATGAGTGAATGGGAGGTGATGAGACAAGAAAGACAAAGGTAAGGGAAATAGATATCATGATGGGCCTTGTGTTGAAATGTGTGCATGAAACTTACCAGTGATAGTACAGTAAAACTATAACTCAGAGTAGCTAACATAAATAAATAAAATAATTTAAAAACAAACAAAACACTGTTTTGTAATGATAAATTCTTCTTTTTTTTTTTTGTGGGGGGCACATCCGGAAACACTTATGAGTTACTCCTGGTTCTGTGCTTAGAAATCACCTAAGGATTGGGGCCTAAGAAAAATCGCCTAAGAGGAAGAATTGGGGGACCATATGGGATACTGGGAATCAAACCCAGGGCTGTCCTTGGTAGACTGTGTACAAAGCAAATGCTTTCTCTCTGGCCCTGCGATGATAAATTCTTAATGAACATGTTTTGCTAATAATGGTATAGAATGTTAAGTAGAAAATGCTTTCCTTTTAAGAAATATGGAAAATAGGCTCTATATTTTCTTCATGTGCAATAAACACTTGAAGACATTTAAAGACTGATAACTGTTCAAATGAATATATATGGGGATACTTCTAAATAAATATTTTTTTGAAATTTCAGAAACATTAAATGTATGATTTAAGAAAAATATGCTTGTCTTATTTATGCTTGTCTGTTTTGTCCGTCCTGTCTCTATTTACATTATCTTTATTAACCAATAATACAGTCTGCTATCTTGACTTTCAGCTCTTTTGACCAGTGCCAATCCTCCTATTTGCAGTCAACCAAGAGGTATAATATTTTCACTTTTCTTTTTCTTTTCTTTTTCTGGGTGTTCTTAGATGTAACAAAGTTGCCATCTTGACATAAACATTAAAAATTATGTGATAGGCAGAATAATGAGTACCCAAGATGTCCATATTCGAATTCTATATTATTACACCAGTCCCTGTACTCAGAGTTCTCTCCTTGCTGTTCTTGGGAATCATATGTGGTGCTAGGAATTGAATCATGGTTAGCTCACACAAAGTAAGTCTTACGTCCTGTAGTAGAGGGCATAATCCTGAATCTGCACTCAGAGGTCATGCCAAATTATCCACATACAAGGCAAGCATCCGCTTGCTATACTATCAATGCTATATTATATATATATGTTATATGTGTATAATATGTATATATTATATATTATATATGTATATATTATATATGCAATGCAGTAGGTTATTGGTTTTTTCTCTTTTTTTTCAGATTGCTTAAGAAAGCAGGAGAAATAATTGTATGCTTACTTTTCTTTGATCAAAAAGGCAAATTCAGAATAAGAGGAGTAGAGGGGCAGTTTGTTGTTGTTGTTGTTGTTGTTTGGGTCACACCTGGCAGCGCTCAGGTTTTACTCCTGGTTCTACTCTCAGAAATCACTCCTGGCAGACCCAGGGGACCATACGAAATGCTGGGATTCGAACCCCCGTCCTTCTACATACAAGGCAAACACCCTACCCCCATGCTATCTTTCTGGTCCCAGAGAAGAGTTTTAAAGAAAGTAGAAATGGAAAAGAAGGAGAGGAGAGGAGAGGAGAGAGGAGAGGAGAGGGGAGGGGAGGGGAGGGGAGGGGAGGGGAGGGGAGGGAGAGGGAGGGGAGGGAGGGGAGGGGAGAGGAGGGGAGAGGAGGGGAGAGGAGGGGAGAGAGGAGGGGAGAGGGGAGGGGAGGGGAGGGGAGGGGAGGGGAGGGGAGGAGAGGAGAGGAGAGGGAGGAGAGGAGAGGAGAGGAGAGAGGAGAGGAGAGGAGAGGAGAGGAGAGGGAGGGAGGGGAGGGAGGAGAGAGGAGAGGAGAGGAGGAGAGGATAGGAGAGGAGGAGGAGGGAGAGGAGAGGAGAGGAGAGGAGAGGAGGGGAGGAGAGGAGAGGAGAGGAGAGGAGAGGGGAGGGGAGGGGAGGAGAGGGGAGGAGAGGAGAGGAGAGGAGAGGAGAGGAGAGGAGAGGAGAGGAGAGGAAAGAGGAAAGGAAAGGGGAAAGGAAAGGACAGAGGAAAGGAAAGGAAAGGAAAGAGGAAAGGAAAGGACAGAGGAAAGGAAAGGAAAAGAAAAGAAAAGGAAAGAAAAAGAAAATGAAAGGAAAGGAAAGGAAGGAAGGAAGGGAAGGGAAGAAGGAAAGGAAAGTTAAGGAAAGGAAAAAGGAAAGGAAAGGGAAGGGAAAAGGAAAAAGGAAAGGAAAAGAAAGGAAAAAGGAAAAGAAAAGGAAAGGAAAGAAAAGGAAAGGAAAAGAAGGAAGAAAGGAAGGAAGGAAGGGAAGGGAAGGGAAGGAAAGGGAAGGGAAGGGAAGGGAAGGGAAAGAAAGGAAAGGAAAGGAAAGTTAAGAAAAAGAAAGTTAAGAAAGGAAAGTTGAAAAGGAAAGGAAAGAAAGAAAAGAAAGAAAGAAAGAAAGGAAGGAAGGAAGGAAGGAAGGAAGGAAAGAAAGAAGAAAGAAAAGAAAGAGGGAAAGAAGGAAAGAAAGAAAGAAAGGGAGGGAGGGAGGAAGGAAGGAAGAAATGAAGGAAGAAAGGAAGGAAGAAAGAAAGAAAGAAAGAAAGAAAGAAAGAAAGAAAGAAAGAAAGAAAGAAAGAAAGAAAGAAGAAAAAAAGAAAGAAAGAAGAAGAAAAGAAAGAAAGAGGGAAAGAAGGAAAGAAGAATGAATAAGAAAGAAAGAAGAAAGAAAGAAAGAGAAGAAAGAAAGAAAGAAAGAAAAGAAAGAAAGAAAGAAAGAAAGAAAGAAAAGAAAGAAAGAAAGAAAGAAAGAAGAAAGAAAGAAAGGAAGAAAAGAAAGAAAGAAAGGAAGGAAGGAAGAAGGAAGAAGGAAGGAAGAAAGAAAGAAAGAAAGAAAGAAAGAAAGAAAGAAAGAAAAGAAAAGAAAGAAGGAAAGAGAAAAAAGAAAAAGAAAAAGAAGAAAGAAAGAAAGAGAAAGAAAGAAGAGAAAGAGAAAGAAAGAAAAAAGAAAGAAAAAGAAAGCAAGGGATGGGAAAGGAAAGGGGAAAAGGAAAGAAAAGTAATAAAGAAAGGACTGAAGCACAACAGGGTCTCAGAAAGCAGAGAAAGATGAAGAGGTGAATAAATAATGGTAGCCTGTTTTGTTGTTGTTGTTGTTGTTGTTGTTGTTGTTTTATGGCCACACCCGTTGACCCACAGGGGTTACTCCTGGTTATGTGCTCAGAAGTCACTCCTGGCTTGGGGGACAATATGGAACGCTGGGGGATTGAACCGCGGTTCGTCCTAGGCTAGTGCAGGCAAGGAAAATGCCTTACCGCTCCGTGCCATGACTCCAGCTCCTAAAAGTAGCCTGTTTTATAAAAACTAATCATAAGAAGAAAGAATGAAATGGCCACGAATGATGGTACAGACGGTTTGTATTGTTTGTATTGTGCCAGCCTTGCTGATGGCTGAATGGAATTGTATACCAGGTCTCCATATATCTCTGAGTCCCAGCGAAAGTGATCCCCAATCACAAACCCAGGAGTATTCTCTGAGTACAGCCAGATGAAGCATAAAAACTAAAAAGAAGATAAAGGGAGGAAAAAGGGAAAGAAACAAGCTTGAGGACCTGGATGATTTTCTAATTTTCTATTTTCAAATGTATTCTTTACTCTGGATTCCAACAAATCTTTAACAATCCCACCACTTTATGCTTTTTTTTTATTTTTCAAACATATCACATTTAATTAACAGATTACAAGCATAATGGTGACTTTCAGATTCAATTCTCTTTGTGAGATATTTAAGAATACCATACATTTTGTAGTTAAAGTGGACTCAGTTTCTGTACGATAATTCAAAGACTGTAGGTCTTGAATACTTATTTAATAAACATTTAATAAACATCAGTTTAGTCTCTATGTAAAGTGGGAGTAAATTTAATAATCAGCATGTAAATTGTTAATTTAGATTAAATAAGAAAAAGTGCATAAAGCAATTTGCATAGGCCTGCATATAACTTTGTTCAACAGCCAGAATATAATAGCTAAGGTAACCATTATCAAGTAAAGATGTTTCAGAAATAGAGTGATAGCACAACAGAAAGGGCATTTGCCTTGCACACTGCTGAAGTGGGTTTGATCCTCAGCATCATTTTTGGTCCCCCAAGCACTACCAGGAGTAATTCCTGAGAACAGAGCTAAGAGTACTCTCCTGGCTGATAACCCTTGAGTATACTTGGGTATGACAACCCCTACTGCCCAAAAAAGATGTTCCTATATGACTATTTTTAACATTTGTATAAATATGTATTTAGATACTTGTGCTATGTTATAATCATATTTTACTATATACTTCAATTGCTCTGTTTACTATTTATCCAGCTATCAACTTCCATGTAACAGAAACAATTTGAGGTATATGCAGGAGTTTATCATTTCCAAGGTGTTTCCTTATATACTTTCTTATTTATACATCATAAATATCAAATATATCACATAACATGTGATAAGGATCTAATCAGTTCAATAGTATGCAACCCAACTGTCTTAACCTCTTTACTATTGCTCTAACCCAAGTTCCCAGTCTTAACTCTGCTAGGAGGGGTCAAAGTCATTATCCTGATACATAATACTCATAGTTTACATCCCACCCTTATGGTCTGAACTACAATACAATCTTGATAGTCTTTAAATGCAGCTTAAAACCAAAGAAACTCCCCAGAAGTAGGTCCACCAGATATAATCTCAAACCTGTCATAGGACACCAATATCAAAGTATAAGAAAGCTTCAATTTTGTGTCTGTACTCACTATGTCTAAAATAGGTTGTAAATGGGAGTACTCAGCAAAGATAGAGTGAAGTTATCTTGAAGCTATAACAAGGAACAGCCATTCCTCAGAAAAGAAGCTAGCAGGTTTTAGACATTCCAGAGATGAGCCCCACCCATGATGCCATAACTTGGAGCAGTCATCCCAAACTTATGTTAACAGATGCAAAATCAAGCAAAACAAAACAAAACAAAACAAAAAACAAATAAATAAAAACTTGTTGACAAACTCTTGTTGGATTCATAATATCTGATTAAAATATACAGTCACTATCCAAGTCAGGTGGATTGTGAAATCATGGCAACATCACACCAAACAGTGTGAACTCTGGTCTAAGTCCCAACTCCATTGCACTTAGGTGCTATAAAAGTTACAAAATGCTAGTGACACATACCCATTATTGTCATTCAGTTACATATAAATTGGAGCCGTAGACAAGCTATGGCTTGCAAACTTTTAAGAACTCCACACAAGACAACTATGGAAACCAGAAATAAGTATATTCATAGACACTTGCATGGTGTTGCTAATAGGAGCATCATATCACTGCTTAGATCACTTGTAACTTGGAGCTCCTACTCAGATCCTACAGAAAATGAAAATGAAAAAATTTACTGTATCAATTAATAGAGACTGGAGTTCAGGAAAGCCCTCAAATACAGCATAACTTTAATTGCTGTCCAAGATGATATCATCACAAAACCTTTCATTGTTCTATGAACTGAAAAAAATGGTTGACAGATTGAGTAAACTAAAAAAATATTAATTGAGGGGCCGGGCGGTGGCGCTCGAGGTAAGGTGCCTGCCTTACCTGCGCTAGCCTAGGAGACGGACGCGGTTCGATCCCCCGGCGTCCCATATGGTCCCCCAAGCCAGGAGCGACTTCTGAGCGCATAGCCAGGAGTAACCCCTGAGCGTCACCGGGTGTGGCCCAAAAACAAAAACAAAAAAAATATTAATTGAATAAATCAAAGAATTAATTCAAACAAAAATGAAGGAGATAAATAATACAATAGTAGGACTCAGGAGCAAAGTGGAAATTTACAAATTGAATCAATGAATTTGAAGACAAAGCACATAAGGCATTTGATTCATATAATCTACAAGATTGAATCAGGAGGATGTAGAAAGCCTGAACAGACTGCTTATAAATAAGCCAAATGAAAACTTAATCTAAAGTCTCTCCAAGATTAAAACCCAGTTTCAGATGAGTTCCCTAGTGATTTCTACCAAAACTTCAAAGGACACTTCATTAAACTTATTGTTAGCTCACATATTATTTAATTTCAGTACAAATTTTTCCACCCTTGCTCCTGCTGCCCTTCACCTAAAGCTTTTGAAATACCTACCTAGATTGCATTAATTCCTTATAGGTGCTTTTTCTATTACTGGACCCTCCCCCAGCCAGGGGGTGGATTGTATGGCAAGAAAAGATTTTAGTTTGGGCAGGCTGACCACCATAAGGTTGAAAGCCTTTCTAGCCCATGTTTTTCACCCTTATGCTTATGATTGTTAATTCTTTGCTGCTACCCTGCTCCAGAACTATTTTTCCAGGGTAGTACTGCAACATGTGAAGCCCAAAAACCTATACTCCTCAACCTCTTCCTAAATACTGATGGGAAGGCATCCTTTCTAATAGCTTTGATAAAGCCAATACTATTTTAATAGAAAAAGCAGGCAGTAATATTAGTATAAAAGAAAATTACAGGGCATTATCTCTGATAAAAATTAATGTAAAAATCATCAACAAAATAAAAGTGAGTCAAATCCATGAATATATATTATATAATATGCTATCAAGTGTAATTCATTTCAGAAGTACAAGGATGGTTTAATATATAAAAATTATTCAATGTTATACATATTATCAATAAAAGAAAATAAAATTAAACCATGATCATATTAATTGATGCAGATACAGCTTTTGAAAATATTAAATATTAATAAAATAGAATGATGAGTTTCAAAATAGTAATAGACCCAACAAACTGACAGAAAATATCATATTCATTGAAAAAAACTCAAAGTCTTTCGAATGGATGAGGCACAAAGCAAGCATGCCCTCTTTTGCCACTATTATTCAATACAGTATTTTTAAAGAATTATTTTGGGTAACAAACAATTACTGGTAGGGTCTTTTACATAAAGGCACTACAGCCTCCAGCAGTGTGCCCTTTTTCCTGCAACAGTATCCCAATCACTTTCCTCCTACCCTCATGGTAAACATTGATTGTACTGAGGGAAGTTCTAAGTTTCTGTTGCCTGTGGGCACTTAGTTCCCTATTTCATTTTAAATTTAATTTTATTAAAACACTATGACTTAAAAATTATTCATAACTGAATTTTAAATATACACTATTTTAGTACCATCCATAACCAGTGTTAACTTTCTTTCACTAGTGTTCAGGGTTTTCTGTCATACGCACCCTCCAAACAGCTTTCAGCCACCTTGACAGGCATTTTTAAACTTTGGTTGTTAAATTTAGATCTCATATTTTAGTATTGTTGACTCCATGTTTGGATGTACCTTCTTTATTACACCTATGTACCTGAACTCCTTTGACTCCTGATGCCCTTTGCTTTCCATCTATCGGTCTCTTTTTATCTCCTCAATCTCTCACTTCTGTCCTCCTTCCTATACTCTGGAGCCAAGGATGATCTAGGTACGCACAGCCCCTTTAGAACACTGCATTCTTTCATCCACTTATTCTAAATAGCACATAAGCAAGATTATTTTGTGTTTGTTTATGTTCTCCTAGTATGTTAAATATCAGTTTAAAAGAACAGATATTTGATGACACTTGGTAGCCATTCCTGGGCGATTAACTTTCCTGAGAAAAATTAATTTGAAGAATGTAAAGATCTATCTAGAACATATTCAAATTCTTGTGCTATTCCATTATTTTCTACCTCAGTTTTTTTTTAAGGAAAATAAATCAAACATTGACCAAAAAAAATTTTGACATCTATCAGGCCATATAGAATAGTTGTGGGAAAAATTACTTAAAATAACATAAGATGCAGCTACCCACTCCCACATACTGGATTGCTTTTCATTGTTAAAATGTGTCATTGTGTTTTGTCTTTCTAGAATAGATGGCTAGACTATATATCACAAAAAGCAGCCAGTTCAATAAAAAAAAATTCATCATAGTTAAAATTAATCTAAATAGTTTTAAATAGTTCATCAAGAAGATCAAAAAAGACAGATTACTTTTTAAAATAAACTTCGTTCAAATTTAAGAAAAATTTATGGTCATAGCTATATGGCATTTTGTATCTATAATTACACATTAATAAAGCATTCCAAGTAAGCTAGTTGCCCACATACCAATTGTCTTTTGTGCTTTTAGCAACTAGGTTATGCATGACCTTTCAGAATATATTCTAAATATATGGTCAACTCTCAGTGCACACAAAGGCTTCCCTAGAAGTCAGATATTCTACAGTGCTGAATTCTTACTTCATATAAAAATAAATCTTGTGTAAAGTAAAAGATGGTTGAAAATGGCAAAAAGAAAATTTCTATATAGGTATTTTGTAGTGCTTTATCCCAAATTACAAATAGTCATATTAAATGTTGTACACAATTTAAAAAATATCACCCAGTACTTAAACCCTTAATGCTTTATTATAAATCATAAACTGCTCCAGAACTACTTATGACTTATCACATCAATGGAACAATTTCGATTATATTCTATATTATGTCATAAAGAATGTATTGCCCTATGACTTGCATGCAATGTCAGAGATGAAGAGAACAAGAAATAGGGAATCATGATTTAAGCATAAGTCAAAAGCTTAATTTTGTTTGTGAACACTAAGGTTTTTTTGTCATTTTTTCATCTAACAGTTATCTTATGGCTTAGCTTAAATCACTCTAGAGTTACGTAAATTTTAATATACGAAGTGTCAGTAAGTAAAAGTAATTACTAAACATATTTATTTTCTTAAAATCTAGTATTGTTGAACTTAACCCATATTTTACTATGAACTAAAAAGAATTTAAGGTTCATATGCTCAGTTCAGTGATATGCATACAGTTTATAAATATATATGTAGTCTTTTTCAAATTAAAATTTAAAAATTAATCCAATTAATTAACTTGTATTTATCAAGAACAAAACAATAAAATTAAACTTCAGAAGTCACAAATTTTACCAGTTTATTAGTTTTTATTTTAATTTAGATGATATTTTTAATATACCTTAACATATTTGTTGGGTGTATTGGAGGCAATAAGTTCATTTCAAGCACCAATATTTGATGTGTTTCTACGGTCTTTAGCAATTATTTTAAAAATCAAGATAAATGTGCTGGAGCAATAGCACAGCAGTAGGGTGTTTGCCTTGCTTGCAGCTGACCCATGATGGACCTGGGTATGATCCCAAGCATATCATATGGTCTCGCCAGGAGCGATTTCTGAGCCAGGAGTAACTCCTGAGCATCACTGGGTGTGGCCCAAAAACAAAACAAAACAAAAACTAAAAATAAAAATCAAGATAAAAACTGATTTTTTCAATGCATTTAAAGGTTGCATAATGTAACTTTTTGTTATATTTTTTTACCTAAATTTTCTCTCATAAATTTAACTAGAGATACAAGCAGTAAAACTTTGAGATTCAGAGCAACATTTTACTTAAGCATAATTAGGTTGACTTACATTGGGATAAAAAAGTATAAAGGCAAACAAAATTTAGGTGAAAGGGTAGGGAAAAAAAGGCATATTTGATCTTGTAACCAATTATTACTCTAAGCATAAACTATAACCAGATACTCTGATAAATTTTTGTCAAGCAAATATATTTTTGTGTAGATTCACAAAACTTAATAAAATCATATTTTTAAATACACTTAGATTTAATTAATCTTAAAGAGAGTTTTTAGGAAATCAATAAAGATAGACTTATTTCTATATTCTGTGTGACTGGTATTTACCTGCAGGCATTTGTGAAATAATTCTTAAATAACTGGCTACTTAAAATGTACAGAGTTGAATCTATACAGGGACTACTTGATCTTAAGCTGACACAAACCAGATAGTCTCTGAATGTTACTCTAAGGAATTTTAAACTTACTCTGTTAGAGTTGAGGTTATTTGCCTTGGGGATGCCTAATGGAAGGGTTATTATAACACTGTCCACAAATAGGGACCTTAAGAGGAATCAGGCCATAGCCTTCCATTGACTGCTAATACATTGGATCATTGCCATGTCAGAGGAATCTCTCCTGGGCTAAAGGTCCTATTCTCTCCTTAATAATTAAATAAAGATACTTAACAAGAGCAGAAAACACCTATTGCAGTAATGGCTGCTGCTCAATTTATAGAAACCTTTTCAAAGTCATGCTAATTCTTGGCCTTCTTAGAATGCATGGTAACCTTTCATAAATCTATCTTTTCCATATGTCCTTGGAAATGACAGTTATAAAACTAAAAATGATTTGTAATGCAAATGGGATTGACAGACTTGAAGACTAAGATTATGGCCAACAGAAGGCAAAAAAATTCATCAATAAATAGCTGCTAAGAAAGCTCAATATTATTTAAATATCTTTACTAAATGCTAGACAGCTAGAGCAACAAAATATGCTTATAAAATAGCAAAAAAATAAAAAGATTATTACTGGAATAAACAGAAATCTACTATCAATCAGCTAGAAGGAAATCATAGACATTTTTTATATGTAAACATGTTAACTGGATTTTACTAATCATTAAAGAATATTTAATTAGTGAAACTTGACATATTCTTTGTTCCTTAACTTTTTGACATGAATCAACTATATATGTTATCCAAATAGCATGTTGAAAGTTAATTGCAAATTCAAACTAATGAAAGGCGATGTTTACTATTGAGATAGCTTACATCAAAAGGATAAATTGAGGTTATTAAAATTGTAATACATAGTAATGGATACTTTAAATAGCCATTTAGTGAAAGTAAAAGTCAAGAAATAAATTAAGAAAAACTAAAAGACTGTAGCCTGGGCTAAACAGTTAAATAATACTTAAAATGACTAAATACTGGGCCAAAGCAATAGTTCAGAGTTTCCTTCACATATTTTGCACATAGCAGACCCTAGTTCAATTTAAAGATTCTGTATATGGTTTCCCAGCACTATAATCAGGTATCATCACTCTTGAGCCTCACACAATGTAGGATGTGTAACAAAAACAAATACTATTATTTCTGCACAATTTTTAATACCCTATGTGATAGGTCACCTGCTCTATGACAATTTTAAATGTCATGTGTAAGTCCTGCCTCCATGACTGCTATGAAAATAATAAGAGCTTGGAGTTCCTACATAGCCTTTTTGTTGCAGTGAAAGTTAACACATTTTCACTACTCTGAATCTGATTTATTTTCCTTTTCCTTTATTCCTCATTTGTTATCTACTTAAATTCTTTTTTTTAATTGATATATTTGTTTACAACAATGCATATATTTTAGAAGTATAAGTTCACATTCTTCGAGTTGTTATACCACACCACACCCCCCACCAAAGTCCTAATAACCTTCTACCAACATATCTTCCTGATGTAGTCAGTCCTCATTTCTTTTACTTATTGCTGTTCAATAAAAAGAGACTGAGCTTATAATTATGATTCTGTTAGGTGCAAGAGAAAAAACCATAACTTAAATTTATTAAAACTTTGAGATATTTTGTTTCTTATTTGCATTCTCAGAGCTTAAAAGTGAGCTAGAGACCTTTCAATATTAGTAAACTAAAATAAGAATTAAAGACTTCTGTAAATAGAGTAATACATATTTGAAACAGAAAATAATACATTTTCAATAAATGGCTTGAGTGTATTTGTATTTGGTTGTATTCATTAGATAAAAGTTTCTGAAAGTAGGAAGCTCATTTCTTTTTTTTTTCTTTTTTTTAATATTTTATTTAAACAACATGGTTTATAATACATTAAGTAAAGTCACACAATATACAAAAGCCTTTCATAATGTGCATTTCCCGACACAAAGGAATCACTTTTTAATTTTATTACAAAGTTATTCATAATTAGGGTTCAGAGATGAATGAATCAGGGCCAATCCCACTTGCCAGTAAAACAGGCTCATTTACAGTTAGATTGTTAGAGTTTGGGCCTCTTGATTCCATTGTTGCCTTTGGGCTTGCATATTTAGTTCTGTTCATTTTTTTTGTTTTTTTTTTTTTGGGGGGGGGGAGTTTTTGGGGGGAGGTCACACAGGCAGCGCTCAGGGGTTACTCCTGGATCTATACTCAGAAATGACTCCTGGCAGGCTCGGGGGACCATATGAGATGCCGGGATTCGAACCATCGTCCTTCCGCACACAAGGCAAACGCCTTACCTCCGTGCTATCTCTCCGCCCCCATCTGTCCATTTTTTTTTTAACCCCACCACTCCACTTGAATCTGCTTGGCCCGGCTCCAATCATATTTGTGTTTCTCCTCATGAACTCAGTTTATTTTCTTTTCCTTGTATACTCTGGGGAGGAAACCCATTCCTGAACATTTCTGGAAACTCCTTGTGCACAGAGTTCAGGTAACTATAAAATACAATTGACCAAATCAAGGCAGGGGAGAGGATATTTTCTTTTCTTGTTTACCGTATTTGCCGGCATATAAGACGACCAGGCGTATAAGACGACCCCCTAATTTTGCAGTTAAAACATAGGTTTAGGCCTATATTCACTGTATCAGAAAAAACGTTCCTGTGCTGCAACTGTATGTACCACAGTGAGCCAATCACAATAAGCAAAGGTTCAAAGGTTATACTGTAATAGACGTCCTCTCTGACTCTGGCCAATCTGAGCAGGCTTTTGACAGTGTAGATTCGGGTCCAGAACATTGTCTAATTTGCATGCATAAAAAGCCTGCTTGGATTGGCTGAGTTAGAGAGGCCATCCGAGCAGCCTTGCAGTGATTGGTGCAGGATCGAGTTGGAAAATTCGTCTTGTGCCAATATTCAGACACTTTTCTTTTAGCGACATATTGAAACATTTTTCGGGATATACTGGGCGTATAAGACGACCCCTGATTTTCGGTTGACTTTTTTGGTTTCAACAGTCTTCTTATACGCTGGAAAATATGGTACTTTCCCAATTCCATGAAATATGATATCATGTCTACTATATGCCAAAATGATGTCATATTCAGAACACAAACACAGATGATGTTTTTAGTATGTGGGCTAAAAAACCAAACAGGCACGAATTAATTAAATTCAAATTAATAAAATTCAATAAACTATACTGATACTAGGTGAACTGTACCAGGTAGGACGTGCCCTTATGAAAAATCAGTGACTTACCTGTCACATGACTAACCTATTCTTTCACACTCAGTCTGTCATGAGCCACGTTACTGAGTAAAAAAACGTGGAATGTCTTCTATATTTTGAGCTTCAATGCTATTTTTATTTAATTCATTCATTTTTAGCTTACATTTTTTAATCACTGGTGCTTAGAAAACTGAAATTTTTTTAGATTCTTTGATATTTAATTTTACCTGAAATATTCATTTCACTCATTCTTTCACTCAACATTTATCTGTCTTCCATTTAAACAACTCTTTTAGTCACTGCAGTGGGTAAAGAGAAACCACACAGTGCCCTCCTTTAATCATCTCTTGGAATTATGTTCTCATCAAATTTCTTGACCTTCTCATCTTCATTTTGATTCACTTTAAATTATCTGATAGATTGCCATTGGAAAATGCATTGCATTTATCATTCTTGCCTTGAACAGCTGTGGATTTCTACAGAAAATAACAATATTTCATCTTAAGATAACACCAGGGTAAATATTCAATAAAATTTTTCTGGATAAATATTGAACTACTAAATTAATAGCAGGATATAAAGAATATAATTAGCAGATTATTAATTTGGTGGGGTGATTTTTGTGGGTGCCACATTCACTTGTGCTCAGGGTTTACTCCTGGCTCTACACTCTGGTATAGCAACTAGTGGGCTCAGGGAACCATATGGAATTTGGGGGATCAAACCCAGGTATGCTGCATGAAAGGCAAGTGCCCTTCCCACTGGACTATATTTCCTGCCACCATATTGATAATCTTTTAGTTTGTTTTGGGTCATAAACATATTTCTTAGAATTATCACTGGTTTTGTGCTCAGGAACCACTCCTGGTAGTGCCCAAGGTACCATGTAAGATGCTTGGGATCTAGCCAGCGTCAGTCTGTCATATGTAAGGAAAACATGCTAGTCTTTTATCTGAGACATTCAAACACTTCCATGTTATCAATATGATTTTTAGTTATCTTAAATACAGTTTTATCCCAATGCCTGACTTAGAGAAATTGGGAGAACCAAGTTTGAAATTAAAATATGGACCAGAGGTATTCCTGCTTATATGGTTATTGAACTATAATTGAAAATAAAATAGGTTTGATGTCAAGATAAGTCTCACAGAAGTTTGTGACTTTATTAGATATCAACTGTATCACAATGAGCTTTAGAACCTTTTTTTTTGGGGGGGGGGAATCACAGCCAGCAGTGCTCAGGGGTTAGTCCTGGTTCTATGCTCAGAAATTGCTCCTGGAAGGCTCAGGGGACCATATGTGATACCGGGATTCAAATAATTGACCTTCTGCATGCAAGGCAAATAATGCCTTACCTCCACACTATCACTCCGGCCCCGAGTTTTAGAACCTTTAATGCTTTGTTTAAGTGATTCATCAATTAATATCTTGAACAATGATGATATGGTTTAATCTATTTATTCTAATTAATATGCAGTATGATTGTCATAAAAGATTCTGTATAATACTTCTGTGCACAAAACATGGATCATTGCCTCAAAACACATCCTTCCACACTCTGATTGCAGTACAGAAGCTTTCTGAATAACAAATTATTCTTTTTTCTATTTTTTAATATAAATACAGCCTGGCAGGCACAACGTTATGTGTAGACTGGGTTGAATCAAAACAGCATTCTTCTACTTTCTCTGTGTATAGGAAGTCAGGCTAACAAGAATCAGATTTTCTTGGACCCATAACAGAGGAAACAACTTCTGGCATAGTAATTCTTTGAACTGGAACCACGAGGGCAAGTACTAACATATTCTTCTATTGCATGAAATGCCTTATGCAAAAAACAGTTTTTTGGCTGTTGAAATAGACTGAATTAGATTTGTGGTAGTAAAGTTTGAAGGCCATGTGAATATTTTTATTTATTTTGAAAGTTCGTAACTCATCTGTCAAAATCAGAAGCTTCAATAATGGTTCCATATACTTTTCTTATGGAATGTATTTAAGACAGTGTTTATGAAAATGTCTTATAATTATTTTCATTTGATCAGAAGAGGAAAGAAGCATGACAATTAAATGACCAATATTATTAATAATATAATAAAATAATATAATACAATAAAATAATAAATATAAATAAATTATAAATAGAAATAAATTATAATAAATATAAATAATATAATAACACAAGGTTATGTTGTAGGATTATAGGACTACTTTAAAGTATCATAGAATGGAATAATAAAATTTGGTATCAGAGTAATAGTACAACAGATAGGACCCTTGTCTTGAATGAAACCTACATTTGTTTGATTCCTGGCACCCAATCCCTATGGTAAGTCCTGAGTACTGTGTTGTCTAAAAAGAAACAAAAAGGTTAGCAATATATGGGTCAGAATGATAGTTTGGCAGATGTGAAACTTGACTTGTACACAACCAATTTCAGTCCTCAATTTCCAGAAACCCATATAGCCCCCCAAGCTCACCAGGAAGGATCCCTGAGTACAGAGCCACGAGTAAGCCCTAAGCACTGCCAGGTGAGTCTCAAACACCAAAAAAAAAAAAAAAGAGAGAGAAAAAGATGCTAGGAATAACCTGAAGCAAGATAATTAATTTCTATAAAACTCACTTTTGCCATATACAAAAAAAAAAGGCTAAATATAACAATCTCAAATAGCTGTTAAGTTTTCAAAAATATAGAGGGGAATATGCTTTGTGAACATTATTATGGTTATTGTTATGCAATATTATCTTATTTCAATTTAAATGAGTTTTAGCACTGATTACATTGTATTTATTTTTATAAGAATATCCACACCTTCAATATACCTTACACATATAATATGCTCAATAAATATAGAATGAGCACACATGGAGGATTCAAATACTAGATCTACAAAGATTAATATTCTCTTTCCCTTATGAACTAAAAAAACAGTAGATCAAAATTTACAATGATGTAAATTGTAAATTGATGTTGTACATTGTACAACAACTTAAAACTATTAATGCATAATATCAACAGTTTTATTTCTTTACTCATTGTGCTGTGCAAACATCTAAAGAATATGCAAGTACAGATTCAAGTTCATTCTGTGAAGTGCTATTTTAAATTCTGTGAATTTTGCTATATTAACAAATAAAAATACATGTCCAGGATTTTAAAAATCAGAAGAGATAATTTAAATAACAATGCAGTGTGAAAGTTCATCTTAATCCTTACTATATGGATAATCTTGTAAAGAAAATGGATAAATGAGCACCATTTCCTATTTCCCTAGATTTAATGTAGTAGCAGTGGTTTTTTAGAAAATCTATGTTAATTGAACTTTCTTGTCTCATGAGAAAAGTAAAGTAAGCCAAATGCTTAAATCCTGAAAAAAATCTTGAATTGATTAAGACATCAGTTATAGCATATCTCAAAGACATTTCCTATTGGGAAAGTACTTGTTGACAAACCAAAGAAAACTCAGCTACTTGGTAGGGTCAGCAATTATTGCTCTTGGGAATGGGTCAGATGACCTAACAGATTTTCCCTTTGAAATTCTTTGAGGCTTCAACACCTATACAATCAGAAGTTAAACAAAATATTCATTTGGGGCATTTGTATCAGAAATCTGAAATATTTTGTTGACTGGAAGATGCTGTAGAACAATAATTGATGACAACTGCTTTAGGGGGCATGGAAGAAGATGGGGGATGCAAAGGTCAATGTTAAGTTTAAATTGACTCAGACCCACAATTTAGAGTCACACGTGTGTGACTACAATAAGGTTCCAAAACAGTATACTCAGGATCTAAGTTTGAATAATTTTAAGAATAAAAAAAAATTCTGTTAAGAAGAGGAATTTTCTTGGAGCTGGAGCGGTGGCACAAGAGGCAAGGTGTTAGCCTTGCCCGTGCTAGCCCTAGGCGGACCACAGTTGGATCTCCTGGCGTCCCATATAGACACCCAAGCCAGGAGCAGTTTCTGAGCTCATAGCCAGGAGTAACCCCTGAGCATCACAGGGTGTGGCCCAAAAACAAACAAACAAACAAACAAACAAAAACAATAAAAGAAGAGGAATTTTTCAAACAGTATGTATATTGTTATCATCATTTTCAAATGCATGATATCACAATGCATTTGCATGTATTCATAGCATATTGCATTTATTTAAAAAATATTGCATATTGCATTATTTAAAATAATATGTTCTCAATATACTACCCAATTTCAGAAGTTAGTGATCTACAAAACAACCTATTTTTGCTTGGTTTGGGGCCACATTGTATGAATGTAGTAATTTTCAGGAATTATAGTTGGGGTTGATCTGTGGACTTTATGGGAAGCCAGGGATTCAACCAAAGTCAGGTGTTTACAAAGCCAGCCCTCTACTACTCTCTGGCCCCATAAGGTGAACTATTACTTGCAAAACAGACAGTGAACCAGGGCTAAGGATCTTGGAACAGGAGCAAGTTAAATACCCTTCAGTTGTTTGACTTTGTACTAGAATACTCTTTTGTAATAGCACATTTTTTGACTTGTTAGTCATGCTCTTGAAATGGGAACCAGGGTGAGAATGAAATTGGCAGATGGCAGATGATACATTTTGAATTAAATATAAAAGCAACCCTAAATTTAAAGGTAAATTTAAAATTATGAATCTATATATCAATTTTATTTTTCCTTTCTTAATTTGTATTTTTCCCTTTGATTATACCCCAAAGAGATGTAAAAAAAAAAAAAGGCAGTAGCTTGTATATAAATGTTGATAAGCAGGACATTGCATACCTTGGCAGCAAATATACTAAAATTGGGATGATACAGAGATTAGCATGGCTCCTGCCTAAGGATGATATGCAAATCCGTGAAGTGTTCCATATTTTTACTAAGAAAAGTGTTTCCAGAAAAGGAGTTAATATAGATTTTTAAAATCATACTTGAGTAAATCTTGAGAGAAATACATTGATATATTGTAAAATCATTCTAGTTAGTAATAAAGAAAAAAAAAAGACAGAGACCTGAAATACTCAAGTGAGTAGAGAACTTCATCTTCAACAATTTGACTAGTCCAAATCGTGATCTTTTCTTTTCCAAAGATAATTTTGAAAAATTTTGTAAACTTTAGTTTCTATCTTCACTGCTCTCTTGTTTTAAGGTGATTGTGGAAATTATTGTTTTTTCTGTGACACATGTGTAGCAAAATCAATAAATATTAAAAGAGTGCAAGGAAACCATTCAAGAGGGGCATTCAGTGACAGAGACCAGGCACAGTATAGCAGGAGGAAATAGTGGCAAACTAGAAATGTGCCTATTTATTGTAAAGAAATATGGTAACACAGGAATGTGGTTCATTTTCATTGCAAGAGGAAGAACGAAAAAAACCAGATCATATAAATTTATTGTTATTTTTTCTTATCTTTGAAAACATTATTATAACTGGAATAATTGTTTTTAAAAATAAACCAAAAAAATCTCACTCAAAACCTCCCAGGTGTTAGGTTTGATTGTTATCTTTCTCTGAAGTGACTCATTTTAAATTAAAAATAAAGTCAGGCAATTTAATTAGTCTGACATTGCACAACTTCCATTACTCTTCAACACATATCCTACTACCTATTCTCATTTAACTGATTACCAGTTCCCAGCTCAAACCTGAAGCGATTCATGAGCCACACTTCCTCAGAATTATGATGTAAGACTTTTGTTAACAATGGAAAGACAGATCCTCTTCAGCATTAACTTTGCTATGAAATGTAAGAACTGTGAATAAACAGCCTTGCATTTTGGTCCTAAATTTTTATTATCCTGAGGAAGAATGGAAGAGAATTTTATTCAAGATATTTCACAGAATTAAAAAAGGTGTAATTAAATTTAAAAAAGTGCAAATTAGAGACTTACACTGAAAATAATGATATCTTTATAAAATACTCTTTCCCTAAATTTGAATGAGTATCAAAACAGAAACAAAACTGAAAGTCCTGGTCTGGTTAATTTTACTAAGTGTATAGAATAATATATATTCCGATAATTCAAATATCTTTATTAAAAATAGAAACCATAGTTAAAACCTGAGTTATTGCTGAATCTTTGGATTATTCGCTTCCTTCACTTTTGTCATTTTAAAAATGATGCGGTTTGGGGTCTGTGTTTCACTGCACTGAAGTAAATATTTTAATTTAAATAAGTTTTAGTCCTACCTAGTTGGTAAACACAATGAGTTGACCTAGATAAGTCTGGGATTTAATGCTATATCTTTAACCACAAAACATCTTCTAATTTTCATATTTATTATTAACATTGTTTGAAGTGGAAAATTTTAATAAGTAGCTAAAATTAGTTATACATGAGAGAGTGAATCAAATGAACTTGTGTAGAGAACAGAGAAAGCATATTGTTAGAACTAAGGAACATCAATTGAATGTGATACTTTTTAATTCAAAGGCTCCTATTTTCTTTAAATTAATTGTACTGGCATCTCTGCTTATTGCCATATCACTGATTTCTGTCATTTTTACTGAAGAATAACTGAGTTAATATTTTACTATTAAATGTCATGATTTCTTGGGGGGGGAAAGCTAGAAAATGCAAAAACATCTTTAAACATTTTTAGCTTATCCTCCATGCAGAGAAAAAGAACTCTGACAATTTTACATATTAAAAAATTGCCTGCAATTAAATTACTGAACCAATTAAAAACAAATGATTTTTAGATTGTGCAGGGACCCTAAGTTCTTTTTGATCTCTTTCACAAATCTTGTCTTTCTCAATACTGTACTTGCTATCCTAAAACCTACTCTGTAAGAAGTGATGCCCCTCAAGCACTTTGTTGCCTCGCTCTGAAACCATTATTAGCCTGAACAAATAACATGTGTATTTAATAGCATGCCTGCAGTAGCTTTAAAAACTATTTGAATTTGCTGCTTTGTGGACACAGCCTTAAGCAGCATATACAAATTCTGGTTTTCAGATAAAAGCATAAACAATAAAATCTCTTTCCAAGGATCTTGCATTTTTTTCCACTAGAGGTCTCTCTCGTAACAGCTTTCCTTTTGTTGGTATCATTAATTATTTGACTCAAAGGAACGATTCTACCTTTTAGATTGGAATACTGCACTTAACATGTTATGCTAGAGAAAGATATAATACCTCCTTAGGTTGTTCTCTTTCTTGATGAGTAGATATTAAGTTGACTGAATGAATCATCTTGGGTATTTTAATACACAATGGCTGCACTTTAGTAAAGAAGTTTGAACTTTCACCTATGCATTGATAAAGCCTTAAAACTTGACCAGTTAAAACAATATTCACTACTATATATGTCTTATCAATGAATACTGAACACTCAGGCTTGAATTCACCAGAGATCATCCAAGTTCTTGAACTAATTTACTGCCGAGAATCACAAGCCTGAATCATTTTACACTTCATTCTTCGGCTTATATAAGAAAAAAGAAATTATTTTCTCATTTGTGTGGGAAATATTAGTCTGTTTTGTTTCCATGTATGTAACTTTTATGGAAAGCCAACTATTGGGCACCCAAATCTATACTATTTTATAGAGATGTTTATTTTAAATTTGTTTTTTGGAGGAGAAGAATGAGAAACTTTAGTGTTTTACTAAATAATTAAATAAATAAAATCTCCTACCCTTAATTTACAGGGAAAGACCAATAATGTTTTAATAGTATTAAACAGGGAGTAACCGCTGATACTCAAGAATAGTACAAAATTGCACTGAAGGAAGTACCACAGAAGGCAATCCTCTGACTTCAGTCACCAAACCATTTAAATATTCAGACAACCCGATGAGTGTTCAAATTTCTGAGGATGGAAGTAGAAAGACAGTGCTGTTCTTCTGACACAAGAAATTCAATGGGAAGGTGTGAAATGCGAAGAAGCGAAGGAGTGCCTAGCAAATCAATTTTAGTGTTATTCTGAAGGTAGGCAATGTCTGCGTGAATGGATACAGTGGCTAAGCACGGAGCTGTACTGTATAATGAAAA
Source organism: Suncus etruscus (assembly GCF_024139225.1). Classification (NCBI taxonomy): domain Eukaryota; kingdom Metazoa; phylum Chordata; class Mammalia; order Eulipotyphla; family Soricidae; genus Suncus; species Suncus etruscus. The sequence goes on along the minus strand of NC_064848.1, from coordinate 124,687,613 downwards.
AGGGCGCAGGGAAATTTGACAAGCTGAAAAATGTACCACAACCTGGCCAAGAGAACACAGACCTGTCAGACAACAGTTTCAAGTATCAGAAACTTGACAATCTCCAAAGTCAAAAATAGATCATGTATTATTTTATTTATATTATTGGGCTTTTACTCTGCTATCTGTTTCACAGGTACCTTTTCTCCAAATGTAATTTATTAAGTACTTAAGTACATGTTTTCTATCAACACCAATTCAGATATATTGGCATATATAGTGACTAAAACACAATCAATACACAGAACTGTTTCACTACTTTAAAACTCCATTAATCAATTAACCAAAAACAAAACTCTCTAAACCATCAATGAAATGTAATATGAGAATGACTGATTATTAATACATTTTTAAACTCAAGTGATGAGATTGTACAGATCTATCTATATACATGATATGTATTTTTTGTACAGAGTTTTGGTCTCTTTGTATTGGTGACAGTTTCCCTCCTAACTCCCCACTCCACCCCCACCTCCATAATAGCACATGCCAGTAATCTCTTTGAGTTTTAGAGATGGCTGAAATAATAGCATGAATGTGACAGATTTGTGGCATTTTAGTTCAGGAAGGAGTCTTAGAGATCTCCCTCTTTTTAATTATAAAGTTGAAGAAACTGTTCAGAGATTTTAAGTGTCTTCTGCATGAGCCTTCTTTGACAGAGTTATCCTAGAGATTGAGAAAAAGACCCAATTTTTTAAAAACAAATGACAATTTAGTATCATCAATAGAGTACACCATACAAAGATGTATAGAATTAAGGACATTATTAATGACATATTGTTAAGAAAAACAACCAACAACTTGTTTTTAAATACTGTTTTATTTTTATTGCAAAGTGAAATAAATGTTATCGTTAAAAATAAATACTTTAGGGGCTTGAGAGATAGGATGGCTGTTTGTCTTGCATATGGTTGACCCAGGTTACTTTACTGGCATCTTATAGGCATTGCCAGGAGTAATTCCTGAGCTCCGAACCAAGTATTACTACTGAGCATTTCCAGGTGTGTTCCAAACCAAAACCAAAACCAACCAACCAAATAAATAAACAAAATAATGCTTTTGCAGATAGTCGTCCAATGCAATATGAGAGGGCGTTATTTTTCCATAAGGGAAAGCTGGCACCATAATGGTATGTTTCCATCATCTTTCTGTTGCTAACTTATGAGATGTTTTCTCTAGCTAGAATAGTTTTTGTTACTTTTCATTTCATTCAAATTCAAATTAATAAGAGAATAAATTATGCCAACCAGCCACACCAAATTGACTATAATAACAAATCTTGTTAGAACATTGCAGAAAAAATTTACTTTAAGTGGTCTTCTTTCATTTCTTTTTTCCTGAGGACTGCAATCATTCCTATTCAAAGTTTTGCATTTAAAGTTCCGTTTTGAAAGACATCGAGAAAAATAATCATCATGAATATATAGAAGGTGAAAATCTCTACCAGAGAAATTACAAGTGAAGAAATAAAGTTGGCTTTTTCCTTAAAAATTATATTATAATGCATATTTATAAGACTTTTCTTCTGTAGGCCCATATAAATAAATTAACTGATAACTATCTTGTGAATGTGTCAAATCATATTTAATCAAATTATTAGCATTCTGATGTTAGTCATACAATAAAAAGATGACAAAGCAATTTTTTTTTAAATATGGAATGTTTCACAATTTGCTTGTCATCCTTGTGCAGGGGCCATGCTAATCTTCTCTGTATTGTTCCAATTTTAGTATATGTACTGCTGAAGAGAGCATGATAAAGCAATTTTTAAGTTTTAAAACTTCCATTACACTTTTTTTCAATAACTCTTTAAGTGATTAAAAGTATCTATATTATATGTTATTAGGGAATTAAAAAGGAATGCAACTGGTTTGAGTCAGATAGGTTCTGACCAGAACAGGCTTACAGATTTTAGAAGCTATACTTTTAAAATTCCATTTCTCCTTTATTCTCCTATGACATTTTAGAAGATTATTTGTTTAACTCTTGCTCCCACTTTTATTATAAATCCTGGATGTGTTTTGTAAGTTTATGGGAACTGATTGTAAAACAATGTAAATTCATTTTAGTAACTTTTAAAGGATGTTTGTTTTCAATTCCTATGTCTATTTTGTGTTTTTTGGTTGTTTCCTGAATAGTTGTACATGAAAGAATAGGAGGCACTTGGATTTTATCTCTGCATTTTTATTTTCCTCTCTTAATAAGCTTTCTTAATGAGAAATACTTTTTTTCTGCAGCAAATATTCAAACAATCTTGTTGACAGTTCTTTTAGCTTAACAGATAACTAAAATAGCACAGGAAACATAGTAGAGTATCATTGACTTTGACATATTTATATGCTTTTTCTCCTTTAAAGTACAAGTTTCCAGTTTTTAAAGACTCTTTGTCAGTAGCCATCAGATAGATCATTTCAATTGCCTGTTTACAACAAAATTTTGACATAAATAAATATGAATATTGAACAAGTAAAAATGCCTTGAGCATTCAGCAGATTGAATCATACATCAGCTGTCATCATAAGTTGAAACACGTCTAGATATTGAGTAGCATGTTTTGTGTGCCTAATCAGAACAGTATGTAATATTTGAGCACATATTCATACTTGCCAAGGCAGCATTATTTATGAGTTGCATTTTGGGTCACGGAAAGTTTCATAAATAAAGAAGAAGATAACTGAAAAATTAATAAAATGAAATAACATATTGGTTTCAACAACACATAATTTAAATTTTAATTAAACAGTAAGTAATTTGTCCAGTGGATATGGCCAAAGAACTATTTTATAGCTAAATTTCTAAAAATGTTTTTATTAATATTTCTCATTTGTATCATATTTATACTTATTCTTGCTGGTTTTTCTGATGTCTGGTATCAGAAAATCATACTCATTTTCATTAGTTTTCTCTTGTCCAAGTTTCAATTCAAAAATGTCAAAATGTAATTGGTTAACAACTTTTCCCTGTGAGGTAGAATATCTGTGACTCTATATTCCAATATGTTTCAAGAAATCATATTAATAAAGATAAACCAATATGTGTAATGACAAGTGGGGCATAAATATATTCTTACAGGAATAAGGAAACAGAACAAACCAAGAGTATTGAAGGGTCCCGATTTCTCTTCTAAACCCTACATTTAACTTCAGACTCTCTGTGTGTATGCTTTTATCCTTTCATAGTTTTTTTCCTCCTCACTTACTCTTTCTACCATTATCTCAAATCATTGAAATGACCACAATTTGCTAAATGAAATGGGATCAAATATATATCATTGACATTTTAAGAAATTGTTTTTCTCATGTCCCTAAATATATACCCATATTATTCATAAACACAATAATTAGCCTGGCTTTGATTTTATTTTGCAGATACTTGTGAATAGGGCTTTTTCTCACATAGGTATTTTATTAAAAAGCTAAACATCTATTTGAGTAGTTTGTCTTGATTAATGATTAATATATTGACAAAGAGTATGATGCTTTTAAAAGACTTTGAAAGAAATATCTGATAACTTAGTTTAACTAGAGCTTTTTGCATTATTTTTTAAAGTCAGCTGGCTTGCTTAAGTACCAAATGTTGTAGAATATTTTGAGTCTTTTATTTATTTTATTTTATTTTCTGGGTCATACCCTGCAGTGCTCAGGGATTACTTTTGGCTCTGTGCTCATAAATCACTCCTGGTGCAGGGCACCATATGGGATGCAGGGAAATCGAACCCAGATCCTTCCCTGGTCAGCAGCTTGCAGGGCAAACACCCTACCACTGTGCAACCATTCTGGCCCCCAAATGTCTTTTATTCTTATAGTATAGTTAAAGTAAATTTTTACTGAGTCTGTTAATATCTCTTATCTTTGGCATCTTGTGATAAATGGTGTAAATGAGATTACATGACCTTCTGTATACTCACTTTGCCTGTTAGTACTTTCTCATCAAACAATTAAATAAACACTGTAAAATTAATGCTAACATTTAAGAAATTAATTTGAAATTAAGCTGATTAATATAGAACTGATAAAACTCAATTACAAACACTAATAGTATTGTTCACAAGAATATTAGACTCCAATGATTTTCATGTAACTTTAAAATAAAGCTTTAACTTATTTACTAGTAAGGATGAAAAAAGCAGAAATATTACTTTCTGTAAAGTAGAAAATTAATTCATAGAGTTAAGTTTGTGTAATTAAGAATATCAAAATGTTAACCATTGTATAGAAAATATGGATATAGTAATTGATCTTGCTTTGTTTCTTTATCTAAACGTTTCCTTTTATGTTACATTGACCATAATATTTAACTTAGTAAAATTAAAATGAATAAATATATATAAGTGACTTTTTTCATATACAATTTAAATTTTTATAAGGTTACAGTATTTAATTATATATACACAGTTAATAGATGAAATTTTTTATTTTGTTTGTTCATAAGAAAGTTAACATAATAGTTGTTATTTCTAAAAATGCTTAATAATCTATTTCTTTACTTATAATAGGTTATGATTCTAGGAAATAAAAGAAAATCTACTTTAAATTCAATACCCATATACCAGAAAGTATGTAAGGATATCTATGAAATGAGAAGTTTTGTGACTCTTTTGGATATGTGAACATTTTTAGACATCTAAATCTGTTCTGTAAATATGCACTATATAATCCCAATTAAAATTAAAAAAATAAATGAAAACAACTATAGTAAAATTAGTTATTCCTTTGGTGGTAGATATATTTCTTGTCACTGCTTCATAAAATGTCTATTGTTCTCAGTGAAATTAGGAATCAGTCATAATTTGTCCTTTTTAACGATGTTAAAGCTGTGAGACTTTTCAAGTATATTATCAGAATGGCGTTATGGGAATAAAATAATTATTCTGAATGCTATTAAAAAAGCTTTTCTGCACAACATAATTAGTTGTTCTAAAAAAGATTAAGAATGCATAAATGCCTTTCAGTATGGAAGAATTACAGTATTCCTATATACTCTGGATTGTAACATGTAGCTACTGACGAGAAGGCTTTTCATCCTCACAGAAGTAACTACAAAGTCAAACTGGGGGCCGGAGCAAACAGTGGTAGGGCAATTGCCTTCATGTGTGGCCAAGCCGGGACAGACCCAGGTTTGATCCCAGGCATCCCATATAGTCTCCCAAGCCTGCCAGGAGCCATTTCTGAGTGCAGAGCTTAGAGTAACCCCTCAGCACCATGGGGTGTGGCCCCAAAACAAACAAACAAATCAAACTGGCCATTGCACCGATTTTTGGAGCCAACTATGAGAGCTATAGTAGAATTACAGTTTTAAAATGTGGAGTTTTGGAGACTTCGAGTGGTGAGAATGTAGTGTTATAGGTGAGAATCTACTTAAAAGAATCCCAGTAGTAGAGTGGTGCTTTAATTTAACTTTTTTTTTATTATGACTGAGATATTTCACCATTGTTGTAAAAATAAAACAATGTCCAGTTTTACTAAATATTTCTATAGTTGGGTGTAGTAATATTTATATGCAGTTAAGAAAATATAACAAAGCTCTTGGTATTTTTATGCCAATAAATTGTTATGATACTTTTTTATATACACACATACATAAAAGTTTATTGCATTTAAATATAAATTGTGTTTTAAGAACAGGTACTTTTTCACCCACAGAATGAGAGAAACTATTCGCCCAATACCCATCAGATAAGGGGCTAATAACTAAGATGTAAAAGGTACTGACAGAACTTAAAAAAAAGCATCTGACACCATCAAAAACTGGGGAGAAGAAATGAACAGACAACTCCTCAAAGAAGAACTACAAATAGCCCAAAGACACATGAATAAAAAACTCCACATCACTAATCATAGGGGAGATGCAAACCAAAACAACAATGAGGTCCCATCTATGCCACAGAGACTGGCACACATCACAAAGAATGAGAACAATCAGTGCTGGCGAGGATGTGGGAAGAAAGGAACTCTCATTCACTTCTGGTGGGAGTGTCATCTAGTCCGGTCTTTATGGAAAACAATATGGAGATTCCTTAAAAAACAAGACATTGTGCTTCCATATGTTTAAACCTATCCCTTTGATGTCTAAAAGTGCTGGATCTCACTCTACTCTCCCCCCTGTTATGATAATGTTAAGCTTGAAGGTATTCACTGATCTGCTTAATAGTAACTCTATATAAACAAGTACTTTTGAAGACTAAATAAAAGTAATATGGATACATTTGAAAATTCACCTTAAATGAATTTATAAATATTATATTTTGGTGTTCATAAGCACTATCTTGGCATACATTGTGAATTATTAATAGTTTTCATGTACTAGTATTATGTAAGATTTAAATACATGCTTTGTTAGGTAACAAAGCTTATTTTAATCTTACATTTAAAAGATACTTTAGGTTTTAAAATATTTTTATACAAACTAAGATTATCAAAATAATCCTAGTCATATGCACATGTAATGAGTCCCATTTTATAAACATTGGTATTGGAACTCAAAGAGATGAAATGGATTTTTCCAAGATAAATTGACTACTTATAAAAATAGACCTAAGATTAAATATTTGGACATCTTGGACTGATACTCCTTTCTATCATCAATACTGCCTCTTTCTCAGACAGTATATATGAATTGTCTCTGCCTTCCTTTTACTATACATAGGCTTTCAAATTCAGGGGTTTTGTTATTGTTGTTTTGTCTTGTTTTGGAGCCACACCACGTGGTGGACTGGTGGATTATATGGAATGCTGGAGATTGACTCCGGGTTGGCTGCGTGCAATATAAATGCCCTACCCACTATGCTATGATGCTATGCTATCATAAAACTGAGTTTTTAAAATAATTTAATTCTATATTTTCAAGGAAAGAGGAATTATTTAATATGGTGACTCCTAGAAGGTGTTGGTCTCAACTTAAAAGTTGTAGGGGCACACTTAGAAACCACAGAAACTTCAAAACTAAAAAAAAAAAAAAGTAGAATTTGTCACAGGAGCAAACATTATTAGATTAGAATATTTTGTCACCGATGGTCCAGAACTCACTCAATGGGCCATAAATTAAAGTATTAAAAACAAAGGGCTGGAGAGACAGTACAGGTCTGAAGGCACTTGTCTTACATGTGGCAGATTCCAGTCTGATCTATAGCACACTGTCTGTCCTTCAGCACCTCCAGGACTGCTCTCTGAGCAAATGTAAAGTGTTTAGTAAAGCACATACCACATTACCTAACAACAGAACCATTTACATAGTTGTTGCAATGCTTATTTAGAAATGTTTTCTTAAAAACTTCAAGTTTTACAGATGATGATAAAAATTCTAAAACATTCTTCAGAACTTTTCATGCCCCCAAATTGGGTATAAGAAAAATTATGCAAACTTAAGATGATTGGCCATAAAAATTATTTTTTAGAGACTCATAATTTCTATTGTACAATTTTCCTTTCTTAAAAAATGTGATGACGTCTTGGTTTCCATGGGGACACGACTCAATTTCTTCATACATATTTATCATTCAAATACCAGAAGCCCACCCCTTTCTATCAAAGCATACTATTTTAGCCTTTAATAATTGAAGTTAAAGCTGATTTATTTTTTTATGTCACAGTGTTTTAAACAGATCCCTCTATCACTGAAAACTGAAGCAGCATTATATTCATTTTATCATAAGTAGTTTATTTCATACATGACTTCTGAAAATACTCTGGTTTTTAAAAAGTGTAGACGACTGCTTTCTTTTTCCTTCAGTCAGCACCACAGGGATTCCCAGCTAAGCTTTCAAACTGTTGCAGAACATACGTTACATAAAGCATTCAACCTTCAATTTCATTAATACAATGTTCAAAAGAAGAACATGCACATCTTGCCTTTGCCAATAATCAGAGAGCAATGAAGTTATTGCCTATTTCTAAATTAATATTTTTAAAAGTAAAATGCTTAACCTTTACCTCATTTAATCTCTTTTAAAAGTTGTCTGGATTCCTTTCAGGTTCAAAGAGAGATTCTAGTTTTTTTTCTTAAAAACTTCTTTTTTTCCCCCTTAAAAATAGTGCCTGTAATTGGCTATATACTTCTGTCATTTTAAGTAGTTTCCCAATTGCTACTATAACATATGTAGCCTATAATTAACAGTGCTCTCATTTTGAGGTCTAAGTATCATGGGTAGCTTATTATTTAACTCATTTTGCATATTAAAATCACTGATAAAGTGAAGAAATATAATTAAGGTAGTTAATTGTTATTACCATGTCTTTTGTTGAAACACAAACTGCTATAATATAGTTAAGAAACGGATAAAACCAGAGCAAATTTTAAAAGGTTAATATACAAGATTTCTTGTATATTTAAAAAAATATTTAAACACTATGATTTACAATGTATTCATAATACACTTGTTTTAAGGTTCAAACATTCAATATTCCAACACCACTCACACTTTCAACGTGCCCTTACTTTCACCATTGTTAGTGTGCCCAACTCAAACACCCGCCCCCCCCCAAAAAAAAACCCTGGCCTCTTGTGGGCACAAAATTACTTCATAGAGCTTATTATAACAAAATGGCAAATAAAATTATAAGAAAACAGATCAAAGTCATTTTTTGATGATTATTATATCTCACAATGGTGTTTTTAAAATTTTCTCTAAGGATTAATTTAGCTGGTGCTGACTGAGCCTTTTCTGTTATTGTTTTTGTTCATTGAACTTGGTGGACTTTTCTATCAAATTTGCTGTAGTTTTACTGGGTTGTTAATACTGTTGTTTACTGGGTTGTGAAATATGGAGGTGGTGTTGTATATATGTCTATTGTATATGTCCATGAGCTTCAGAAGCAGGTCCATTTATATGTCAGAGGATGCCTGATGTAGTTACTGTTGGGCCTCTCTAGCAGGGGTGAAAATCTGCCTATTTCTACTCCAACAGCGCCTCAGTCTGGAAACTCATATATCTGAAATTATTTAATAGTTTGGCTTCTCTTTTAGCACATATATGATTTAATGAAAGGCTTCAGACTATAGAAAAACAACATTCATAATAATTTATTAGGGCTTCAAAACAAGTTGAGTGACTTGTAAATGTGTCCATATGACAGAAAATATTGAACACAGAATAGTTTGAATACGATTTTTCTTCCTAGAAGAAATGATGGAATTTTGTATAGGGCAAAATAAAGAGTTTTGGATAATTTTCTTGGTATCTTTTTAGATATTATTTGTGAAAAAAAATGCCAAAGTTGAGGCCAGAAAAATAGCACAGCATGTAGGGCATTTAGCTTGCATGCTTCTGACCCAGGTTCAATCCCCAGCATCCAATATGGTCCCCCAAGCCTGCCAGGAATATTTTCTGAGTGCAGAGCAAGAAGTAACCCCTGAGTGTTGCCAGGTGTGGCCCCAAAGCCAAAAACAAAACCAAAAAAAGTAAGATTTCAAAGTAATTGACTCAACAATCTAACATATTCTGACTTTTGGGTTTGTACAAATTATGATTTGTACGATTATGACTATTCATGCATACACACGCTTGTGTGTGATCTTATTTAGATTATTTTTCTATTTTCTTCATTCACTCTGTTGGATAACTTTTTCTTCTTTACAAGAGGTAATGATTTTTCTTTTCTGTTGGGGGCACACTTGGTGGCACTCAGGGATTACTCTCGGCTGTGCACTAAGGAATCACTTCTGGCAAATTTGGGAGACCATATGGGATGAAGGTGATCGAACCAGGGTCTGCCATGTTCAAGGCAAAAGGACTACCCTCTGTGCAATATGTCCGGCACCGACTAGAGTTTTTTTTTGAAGGAAGTACTATTTTTCTTAAATGAGGTTAAAATCATGGCATTTTTTATGCCCTATGTACATTCTTCAAAGATAGAGACATCACAGCTCTCACCAATGTTTCTGAGATTGCATAGAATGAACTCTTTAGAGGAAAGTTAAGAGGTAATAAAATATTATTTTGGCATAGGACCAGATCCAGGCTCCAGGTATACTATGTTGTCCCAGAAACAGCTCTTCACCATCACAGTTGTTGTTGTCAGGTTTCTGTATTATTTTGGCATAGGACCAGATCCAGGCTCCAGGTATACTATGTTGTCCCAGAAACAGCTCTTCACCATCACAGTTGTTGTTGTCAGGTTTCTGTAGTCATAGATCCCGGTTTCTGTACAGGTCATATGTCGAAGTCTGGGTGATAAATAGTGTCTTCTGGTTTCGTCTCACCATTAGGAAGCATTGCAGAAAATTCTGCCCTGAAAAGCAGACTATTACTGTTCCTAGGTTGTCAGGGTGTCATAAGAACCATCTTTGGAATAAGTACCATGGCTGTAGTGGGGCCATCCTTGGTAGAGTTTTAATCCTGGTGATGGTTTAGGAGACGCTGTTTGTTTCTGTAGATGGTATTCATGGTTCAGGGGTGACTGGTCAATATCTAAGAAATTGAAGTCTAAGCCAAGCCATTATGTCAAGTGTTCAGGATGTAAGATCTCACTGCAGTATAAAATGTTGTGTTTTTATCTCTATTAGACAAGAACTTGTTTGTATAGGTAAATTTTTCCCATTTTAATGTGCCTATGCAAAAAGGAACAATGCCACAAGGTATTACTGGTGCATATGACCGAAGTATGAACAACCCCCCAAACTTTTTTCTTACATGAACTCTAAACAAATATATGTCTACTAGAATTCTGTACTAAAAAGATACTGAGGATGGGGTAGAATGCTGCTACATAAGAAGATATTCGATAATGGTTTTGTCTATTAAATGAGCGTATCTAAAGAGATATTCAAAAAAAAGCTATTTTAATTTTATACATATCTAGATATAATCTAAAAGTCATTTAAGAATTAAGACTTCCTTTTTACTATAGGGTCTTGGTTAATGTATATATATATTTTTTTTCTATTTACTTATTAAAAAGTTTTATTAACACTAATATGATGAATTAAGTTAAATGTAAGTCACATACATACATAAGAATTATATAAATAATAAAATTCTGCATATAAAAAAACTCAAAAAAAAGAGGTAATAAAATAATGTATCACCTAGAATTTATGTATTAAACAATATGTACTACAAAAATAGATATTGTAAGAACGTGTGCTTATTTTGTAAAAATTTAAAAAACTAAAATATGAATAAAATTATATAAAATTTTGATGTATGTAAAATAGAAATATTAGGTATTGACATTTGCACTATGCATCCCACATGATCTTATTCACAAGTGAGACTTGAGGTATATTTCATGTAATGTGGAAATTTAACACTAAATAGTACATTAAATCCACACAGAAAATAACACTTGTGAAGATAAACATTTAGGTAACTTTAAGGGATAGTAAAAAAGCATATTTGTTCTAACTAATTTTAAACATAAATTAGTGAATTATTTGAATATATAATTTTGTTATCTTTATATCAGTAAAATACGGTATATTTAGCAAGAAAAGCATAAAAATCTAACAGGAAGAAATGTTATTGCCATAAGAAAATATCATTATAACTGAATACATAGAAAGAATTGAGATAAAATTAAAGAAAATATACCAGTCTAGAAGCACACACTTGACCTCTCTTATCTGTTATATGAATTAATAAAAACATGGTATTTATTAAATATGCAATATATACATGTATTCTGTAATAAATAGGAATAAAGCTAAATAGGAATATTTCAATATCACCTCGGAACTAAGTATAAGTTCCAGGGGTCTCAAACTCCTGGCCCTCGGGCCGCAAACGGACCTCCGTACAACATTTTGTGGCCCTGCCCTAGAGAAATCTTTGTTTTGTTTTGTTTTTTTTAGTTGTTTGGGTCACACACCCCAATGTTCAAGGCTTACTACTGACTTTGCACTCAAGGATCACCCCCGATTTTGCCTCCTGCGGCCCCCAGGTTAATTGAGTTTGCAAGTAAGGTACTGGTACATAGCAGACTCACTTTTATGGTCTTCCAGTCCTGCTTGGGATGATCTCTGAGATACTAGCCAGGAGTTAATACTGAGCCCAGGTAGATGTGTGCTAAAAATAAATAAAAACATATAGTTCAGAAAGACTAAAATAAATACTAAGAAAACAACTGAAAAATAAAAATTGCTAAAGAAATTAAAATGTTAAACATAAGCTATAAAACTAATGCAAGTAAGATTGGAAAGAGAAATAGAGAAACACAAAGCTAATAAGGCTTAAAAAGGCAAATAAATAAAAAATGCCCAAAACAACATTAACTTTGAATAGAAGGACAAAAAAAAAGAGAGAGAGAGAGAGAGAGAAGTTTAGGGAATAAGAGAGAATATTCAGGAACTAGGAGACATTACATGTTAGTTCATATGGTGTTCAAAGTCCTGCTTCCTGCTCCCTCCATCTGTTAAGAGTTGTCAGAATAGCATGGCCAGCCATGGCCCTTGAAGGCCTCAGGACCTCTGAACTGATGCTTTGGGTAATTTCTAGCTTTGAAGGATCTTTCTATTATCAAATTATCCAGCTTATGAACTGAATTTATAAGCCAACTGGGTTGGTTCAGCTTTATCAGGAGGACACCCAATGCTCCCATTCCCCCATGACCTCTGACCATTGCTTGCAATACCTTCCCCATTCTCCATCCCATGATAAAAGAAAAAAAATTCCATTATATATTGTCTATAGAAGGCAATTTTTTATTCAAAAGCAAATATAGAGTGAACATAAATATAGAAATTTTAGATTCAAAGGCAGATACAAAGTGAATGTAAGTGAAAAATAGCTTTATCTAATCAACCTTTAACACATCCTTGGAGCAGTCCAGAGTAAAGTAGATATTCTTCTCAAGTGTGCACTGACCAGTCTCCAAATTCAGTCAAATGTTCAGGTCAGGGGCCGGAGAGATAGTATGGAAGTAAGGCATTTGCCTTTCTTGCAGGATGTCGATGGTTCGAATCCCAGCATCCCATATGGTCCCCTGAGCCGGCCAGGAGCGATTTCTGAGCATAGAGCCAGGAGGAACCCCTGAGCACTGACCCAAAAAAAAAATTGTTCTAGTCATACACGAATGTCCATAAATTTAGAACTCAAATTATAAAAGGATTTTCCTTACAAAATGTAATTAAAATAGAAATCATAATAGTGAATGGTGAATTCTGGGGATTTAATAAATGTATGCATATTAAGCAGCAGCTCTTATATCACTGATCAAAAAAGAAATCACAAGAATAATTAAAAGCAGTTTGAAATGAATAAGTGGAAAATACATTATATCAACACTTCTAAAACTCAGCTAAAATCATGATTGGAAAAAATTAAGAATAGAAAAGCAATATTATTTTTAAATTAAATACCTACAAATGGTGGAGAAGTAATCAAACAAAAATATCCTACCTTACTTTTAAACACACAGGGGAAAAATTGAGTCTAAAGCAACCAGGAAAAATAAATAATAAGTGTTATGACATAAACAAATAAAATATATAATAGACATAAATTACCGAAACTGGGAAAATAAATAAAAAAATAACATTACTTAAATCAAGTTATTGGGATTACATTATAAATATAAAAATTCTGGTAAAAATCTCTAAGTTCATTAGTCTGTCTTTCGAATTTCACCATCTACTACAAAAAGTCAACACTAATCATATACAAAAATTGAATGGAAGAGAATCTCCTAAAAGATGAATTGGAAGGGACTTTGCTAATCATTCTATGAATATATTACTCAAATGTGCAATCATTATAAGGATGTCACAAGAAAATTAAACTATAGACAAATATGTATTATGAATATATATTTTAAAAATCAGTATTAGGGCCAGAGAGATACACGGTAGGTAGGGCTCTTGTTATGTATGCTGCTGACCAGGGTTCAATGCCTGATCTTCCATATGATCCCCTGAGTAATTCCTGAATGCAGAACCAGGAGTATCCTCTGAGCATAGCTAGGTGTGACACACCTTCCCACCTCAAATTCAGTACTATATTAACAAATTAATCCAACTTGGTATATAGAAATGATCATTATATCATGATTAAGTGGAATTTATCCCTCAAATGCAGTTATTCTAGCATCTGTGAGTTAATCTATGTAACAAGAGGTATTAAAAAAGTATTGAAAGAAAAGACAATTTGCTAACACAATAAATGAAGAAAAACAAATTAGACAAAATCCAACACAAATTCATGATAAAAGCACTCGCACAAGAAATCTTCCTCAAAGGAATATTAGTAAATTTACAATTAAACAAAATAAAAACAAAAATATATAATTCATATGAAAAAGGGAATGCTGTCTGTTTTTCACCACTCCCATATGTCCTGCTTTGCTAGTATTTTGACAAAGATAATTTGGCAAGTATAAGAGGAGAAAATCACTGATTTAAAAGAAAGAACTTACACTTTTTTTTTATTTATAACTAATCTTGAATAAAAATTGATAAAAGAAAGCTACAAAAAAGTTATTCAAACTCACAAGTTGAGAAAGTTCCTTGAATTTAATGTTAATATGTCAAATTTAATGTTAATATGTCAACAACTATCAGTAAGCAATCTAAAATAAAATTGATGAAGCAACTCTGTTCATATATTATTTTTAGGAAATTAGGAATTAAAATGATTAAGATGATAAATTGTCTTCAAAATAAATCTAAAAATTCAATACTATTTCTTTCAAAACTCAAGGTGTCTTTTTTTAGTATGTGTTTGGAAATTAACCTTAAATGTAGAGGGCTTAGAGAAAATCAAAGTGTTAAAATAGAATAAAATTCAAGAATTCACAAGTCCCAATTTCAAACTTACTACCATTTACCATAATTAAGATAATATGATGGTCTATAGAAATAAATAGGTCAATGAAATAAAATTGAGGATCCAGAAATAAACTGTGACATTTATGATCCATTGATAATGTGACAAGAATTCCAAGATCATAAAATTTAGTTTTTCAAACAAACAAATGGAACTGGATTTCAACATACAAAAATCCAGTTAAACCACTTTTTTTTTTACAATAAATGCAAAATTTTAAAAATAGACCACAACCTAAGTATAAGCCTAAGTACAAGTATAACCTAAGTTAAATTAAATATCTCTTCAAGGAAAACATCTAGTTTTTGTGAGCTTTAAACATGCTATAGTTTCTTAGATAAAATTTCAGTGTCAAAACAAATAGTTTGGTGGTCCAACATTTATGGAAAACAATATGGCAATTCTTCAAAAAAAACGGAATTGAACTCCCATCTGATCCAGCTATACCACTTCTAGGGATAT